>NC_037668.1:119187131-119206142 GCF_003255815.1 Theropithecus gelada
AAAAACAAAAAAAAAAAAAAAAAAAAAAAAAAAAAAAAAAAAAAAAAACCCACCCCCAAAAAAAAAAAAAAAAAAAAAAACCAGGACCACACAGACAAATTCTACCAGATGTACAAAGAAGAGCAGATATCATTCCTACTGAAACTATTCCAAAAAATCGAGGAAGAGGGACTCCCCCTCAACTCATTCTATGAGGCCCATATCATCCTGATTCCAAAACCTGGAAGAGACAACCAAAAAGGAAACTTCAGGCCAATATCTTTGATGAACATTGATGCAAAAACCCTCAACAAAATACTTGCAAGCCAAATCCAGCAGCACATCAAAAAGTTAATACACTATGATCAAGTAGGCTTCCTCCCTGGATGCAAGGCTGGTTCAATATATGCAAATCAATAAATGTGATTCATCACATAAACAGAACTAAGGACAAAAACCACATAATTTTCTAAATAGATGAAGAAAAGGCTCTTGATAAAATTCAACATTCATTCATGTTAAAAAAAAAAAAACTCTCAATAAACTAGGTACTGAAGGAATATACCTCAAAATAATAAGAGCCATCTATGACAGACCCACAGCCAACATCAATGAATGGGGAAAAGCTGGAAACATTCCCTTTGAAAACCCGTACAAGACAAGGATGCCCTCTCTCACTACTCCTATTCAACATAGTATTGGAAGTCCTGGTCAGAGCAATCAGGCAGGAGAAAGAAATAAAAGGCATCCAAGTAGGAACAGAGAAAGACAAACTATCCTTGTTTGCAGATTACCTGATCCTATATCTAGAAAACCCCATAGTCTTGGCCCAAAAGCCCCTTCAGCTGATAAACAACTTCAGCAAAGTTTCAGGATACAAAATCAATCTACACAAATAACTAGCATTTTTATACACCAACAACAGCCAAGCCAAGGGCCAAATCAGGAACATAATCCCATTCACAATTGCTACAAAAAGAATAAAATACCTAGGAATACAGCTAACCAAGTAGGTGGAAGAGATCTACAAAAAGAATTACAAAACACTACTCACAGAAATCAGAAATGACACAAATAAATGGGAAAACATTCCATCCTCATGGATAAGAATAATGAACATCATTAAAATGGCCATACTGCCCAAAGCAATTTATACATTAAATGCTACTCCTATCAAACTATGAATGACATTCTTCACAGAACTAGAAAAAACTATTTTAAAATTCATATGGAACCAAAAAAGAGCCCAAATAGCCAAGGCAATCCTAAGCAAAAAGAACAAAGCTGGAAGTCTCACATTACCCAACTTCAAACTGCACTCAGGGCAACAACAACCAAAACAGCATGGTATTGGTACAAAACCAGACACATAGACCAATGGAACAGAACACAGAGCCCAGAAATAAGGCTGCACACCTACAACCATCTGATCTTTGACAAAGCTGTCAAAAACAAACAATGGGGAAAGGACTCCCTTCCTATTCAATAAGTGGTGCTAGGATAACTGGTAAGCTGTATGCAGAAGACTGAACTGGACCCTTTTCATACACCATATACAAAAACCAATTCAAGACGGATAAAAGACTTAAATGTAAAATGCAAAAATATAAAAACCCTGGAACACAACCTAGGCAATACCATTTGGAATATAGGAATGGGCAAAGGTTTCATGACAATGATGCCAAAAGCAATGTCAACAAAAGGAAAAACTGACAAATGGGATCTAATTAAACTTAAGAACTTCTGCACAGCAAAAGAAATTATCAACAGAGTAAAGAAATAACCTACAGAATGGGAAAAATTGCAAACTATGCATCTGTACAAAGGTCTAATATCCAGCATCTTAAGGAACTTAGATTTACAAAGGAAAAAAAAAAAAACCTCATTAAAATGTGGGCAAAAGACATGAACAAACATGTTTCAAAAGGAGACATATATGAGGCCAACAAGAATATATATATATAAAAGCTCAATATCACTGATCATTAGAGAAATGGCAATCAAAACTACAATGAGATACCATCTCACACCAGTCAGAATGGCTGTTATTAAAAAGTTAAAACATAATAGATGCCGCAAGGTTGCAGAGAAAAGGGAACACACACACTGTTAGTGGGAGTGTAAATTAGTTCAAATATTGTGGAAAGCAGTGTGGTGATTCCTCAAAGAGCTAAAAACAGAACCACCATTTGACTCAGCAACCCCATCATAGGGTATATAGCCAAAGGAATAAAAATCATTCTACCATAAAGACACATGCACACTTACAGTCATCACAGCACTATTCACAATAACAAAGACATGGAATCCACCTAAATGCTCATCAATGGTAGACTGGATAAAGAAAATGTTTTACATATACGGCCATAATAAAGAATAAGATCATGTCTCTTGCAGGAACATGGATGGAGCTGGAAGCCTTAGTAAACTAACAAAGGAACAGAAAACCAAATATAGCATGTTCTCACTTATAAGTAGAAGCTAAATTACGAGAACTCATGGACACAAAGAAGGGATCAACACACACTGGGGCCTACCTGAGGGTGGACAGTGGAAGGAGGGAGAGGATCAGGAAAAATAACTATTGGGTACTAGGCCTAGTACCTGGGTCATGAAATAATCTGTACAACAAATCCCCATGATACGAGTTTATCTATGTAACACTCCTGCACAGATAACACTGAATCTAAAATAAACGTTTTTTAAAAAAGAAAAAAATATTTTCTAAAAATTCTTAAGTGGGCTTCAACTTCTCATGGTACCTATTAAAATTTTGATAATAAACATTGCTTAGGGTAGCTATATAATACTTATCAATAAATGAATTTGAAATGTAATTCATTGGAAAAAATATAAAATCTTTTTACTACAGTAAAAGTCAACATAAAGTTTTAGAATTCACATTGAAAAACAAGCTAAATGACAACAACAATCTATACTGATTAATATTTCATTTACTGTTGCTCAAAGTTAGACAACAGTAGGTTCAAATAGCCTTGGATTCTTAAAAATCTTTAGTAAAACAAATACATGGGAATAATATTAGTGATTAATCCATACAGTAAGCAGATTCATTAAGTTAGCATTATTTTGCTTTCATAGAATATTTTTCTTCTTAAGAAAACATAAAAATAAAATTTTACATTGGTTCTTGTCAAAATCCAATTAATAACCAAATAATTATTTCTAAGTGCAACTTATTTCTAAGTGCAATAAGCCCTTAACTGAAGGGCTTACTGAAACAAAGCCACTGTAAAAGAGCTTTTCAAGAAGTTACAATATAATAGGAAAATAAATCGGTCCATATATTTTGTTGCAAAAGGTGAACAAAGCTAATCAAATTCAGGAGAAAAAACTCTGAATAATTATGAACTACCTTTTAAAAATAAAAAGCGTGCTTTGTGATTAGGTGTCTTTATTCTTTCTCTTATTAATATAAAAAGTATTTGTTTGTTTTAGAAAATACCATCAAATATTCCCAATAAAGACTTCATTTCATCAGCTTCATCATCAGGATGATACATATTTGGAGAAAGAAGAAAAAGTAAAAATAACTATTTTTAAACACAATTTATTTTAAAATACACAATAAATAATACAATAAAATAAATGAAGATTTCTGTGAAGTTAATGTATCAAATAAATTTCAGTATGCATAACTCTGTAGGAAGTCTGTTGGGGAAAATTAGACTTCATAAACTGTAAATGGTAGGAACTGTAAAGTTATTTCTTTAAACATATTGAAAAGTTATGTCATTTAATAAATATGTGAACAGCCTGGTCCAAGGGAAGTGGTGTTTACAACTAATTGATCACAACCAGTTACAAATTTCTTTGTTTCTTCTGCACTCCCACTGCTTCACTTGACTAGTCTTAAACAAATAAAAAGAAAACACTGTGAACAGGTCTCAAATCTTTTGACTCTTCAAGGAGACAGACACTGCAACACAGTTTCCTTTTCTAAAATGGCCAGCAGTGGGGCAACCAATGAGATTTAATCTGACATTTTCATTGAACCTGTTGATTGTGAAATAACTGGTTAACTAAAATACAACTTCAAGTTTTGAAAAATTAGCTGATCTCATCTGGATTTCAATGACTTTACACTTTACAAAATTAACATACTGTATTCAAATCAGTAGAAGTAAGTTTATCAAGTCAATATAATGTTTGAATAAACAGCATTAAATATATGGGTTTTTAAGAACTGAGGTATACGATATTTGAAACATCTTAAGGAGCTTAGCTCACTGAGGCTTGAAAATTTTAATATCTTTAATAAATAAAATATTCAGGCTCTAATCTTTAAAATGAACCAAGGAAAAAGGAATGCTGAATTTCTTTGTAAAAAGTTTTTTATTGATACAATCTTAAAGTGTCTTTAAAGAGTTCTTACCTGAAATCAACTTCCTTTTTACATTCACTGCTTCTAATAAAAAAATCCACCTTTTTATAATTTGAAGAATTTGGTTTTTTTTTTTTCCAGAGCAAGTAAAGCATAGCTTCTCAATCTCTGGTGACAGATTTTGTAGTTTTCTTTCTTGAAAATGGTCCTACATTTGAGATAAAAAATAACAATCATTGAAAGTTTAAGCACTTGGGCAAAATTTAAAAGAAAAACAAAGAAGTGCTGCTTCTTACTAGAACTGCATTTCCGGCTTGTTGAGGTAATTTTGTCATGGAGGATGCACTGAACCTGGGCGTAGCAGAATTTGATAAAGAAGTATCTGACATCTCATGTGATGAAACAAAATTAAAAATTAAAATTAATTATTTGTAAAATATGTCAAGAAAAACAAACCATTCTAATTTGGATCATAATGATTTTTGGGGAATATGATCAAAGTTTATCACATTTATCACAAAATACTAATGGAGAACTTGGTATATTTCCTTTCCTTTAGATCAAACCATAATTTATATATCCCAAATTAGGAAAAAATACTATTTTTAAGGGACTATAGAAATAATTATTCAACAATTTTCTTTAAAATTGAGTCTAATGCTTAATTGTCTATTACATAGAACCCTATAAACATTTTCTAAATTCCACTTGCTTAACTTTTAATCTCCTTTCTCTATTCTGGTCTCACTGTAGACATCTCCAGTTATCTTCTTAGATATAACTGTATGCAAGAATTTACTCTGAACCTTCTGTATTAACTCGTTCACTAAAACACATTTATTCTTCATTACCCTATGCCAGATATTATACTAGAAGCTGAGTATGAAGTAATAAAATGTCAGGGAGTTACCATGAAGCAGACAATGAATAAAAGCAAATATATACATAATTATAGATTCTATAATTATAAAAAGAAAATGAACTGGGCAACAGCATAAGAAATAATGGTGTGGAGCCATAAACCCATTTTTAAAAGATGATCATCAATGCATCTCTGATGAGGTAACCATTTAAGTTGACACCTGAAGGATAAAATGTAACAGCCATGTAAGGAGCAATGAGCAGTGTGGGTGGGGACAGGGAAGAACCACATATACTGATAGGATTGGATCATTTTGTCTCTGACTAATAAATATATATACATGGCAAGGAATAAAAAAGTAAAAAGTGTATAAAAGAAAAAGCAGGCCAAGCACAGTGGCTCACACCTGTAATCCCAGCATTTTGGGAGGTTGAGGTGTGAGGACAGCTTGAGTCCAGGAGTTTGAGACCAGCTTAGTAAACATAGCAAGACCTCCGTCTCTAGAAAAAAAAAATTTTTTTTAATTAGCCAGGCATAGTGGTGTGTATGTACCTGTAGTCCCAGCTACTTGAGAGGCTGAGGTGGGAGGATCTTCAGCCCAAGAGGTTGAGGCTGCAGTGAGCCATAATTATGCCATTGTACTCTAACTTAAAAAAATAAAAAAGCAAATCTCCTTTCCATCCCAAATCCTCAGGTCCCACAGGCCTTTTCCCCAGCAGCAACTTCTACACCAGGTTCTCAGAGGCTTCTTGTTAGAATCCATTTTTAAACCCACACATCTTCTGTTGGTCACTTCTAAACTCTTCCAAAATTATTTGTTGTTTTTTAAAGGTGTGGTGCACAAAACTGTTCATGTGCCTTGTTACCTTCCTTCTTGTGATTTATTTACTTTTTGCTTCTCTACACCTACAACTTTGTCTCACTTGGATGCTTACATCTGTTTATTCTATGTGACTCAGAGTTTTAACCAATGAAACAAAGTGATAAAAAGACATATTTTAAGCAAATGTTTTGAAAAGCTATTCAATGATCTAAGAATCCTAACATGGAACAAGGGTGGATGAGCTCCTGGTCACTAAAACTGTCTTGGTAGAGGTGGCATGACTACTTGCCAGTGATGTTGAATGGTGATTCAAGGATCTAGTGAGAGGGAGGCTACCCAATACTTAAGACCCCCCCTTAGCTCTGGAATTCTATGAAAACTATGAGTCTGTGATGCTGATGCTAACGATCAGTAATGGCTAAATAACAGCAAAAATTCCAAGGGATACCACAAACTGAGTATTTTTTTAAAGCAGAGAAATAAATAATCCTTAAGTAGAAAATCAGACCCTGAATAAAAAGCTGTTGGTATTTCTTCTGTTTTGAAAATTTTGGCTTTGGCCATAATTTCTCTCCCTTGACTTCTAATCAAGTCCAATATTTCCCAATGCATTTTGCATTTTTTTGTAAAGATACTTCAAATTGAACATTTATAAAATTATGTTTTCCATTCTAAATCTCTTGTTTCCTATATCCTTAAATAACACCTACCTAGGTGCCATTATTCTTCCCTCTTCCTCAACTATCATATCCTATCAATTGCCACATTGAATCTGCTCTATTTCTGAAATGTTTTAAAAATCCAACCCTACCTCTCTGTTCCTATCACTTCTGCCCTAGTTTAGGCCTCATTATAGTCTGTCTTTCTCATTGGCCACCATGCCTCTGGCAGTCCCACTCCCTATGATTCACTCTGCATACTGCTGCTAGGATGATTTTTTAAATCAAATTGTTTTTCCTGTGCTTAAAATATTTTGGATGATTCCTCACTGCCCACCATACAGGTAAAAACTAGAGGGCCCTAGGACACATCTGGCCTACAGATATTATTATTTGGAGGAGGGTGCCACAGAGTACATCACATTTTTTTGAATTAGTTGTCAAAATTTAAAAATAATAAGATATCACATAAAATTTCAGATTCCTAGCTTTTCTTGAAAAATCAGAATATTTTGTAACACTAGACTCACATTGCCTGCATAGTAACAACTATTTGGAGCTGAGTAGTGGCTGCTTCCTTTAGATGGGACACTCTGCAGTTGGCCTTGGCCCACCAAATCTTGAAGGTATTTGGGTTTGCAACCCCTGACTGTCTGGGTACAGGACAGCTGTCTAAGCACAGCACTCAAAAGCCCGTACAATAAGACCTCAGCAACAGAGATTATGCTGTGACCACACATCCCACACTTTACTGATCTTTGAGCATGGGATGCCTTTTCAAGCCTTATCCCTTTACAGATGCTTTCTTATACCTGGAATGCCTATCCGCCTCTGTTCTAGTTGTTAAACTCCTATTCAGTTTTCAAGTCTTGTTAAAAGTGAAGGTTCCTGGGCTCCAGTCCCAGAGACAAAAATTCAGTAGGTCTAATGTGGGGCTCAAGAATGTGCATTTTTAATATGCACCACAAAGTGATTTTGATGCAGGTGGTTTAACAACAGCACTTTGAGAAACACACCTCTAAGATTAAGAGGGTTTAGGTTGGCTAATACCTTTTAGCATCTCTGACATCTAATACCTTGATCTCCATCTCCAACTATGCGTCAAGAGGATATAAAGTTGTATGTATTACAAACCAAAGTTCTAAAACTTGCCTGTTTGACATTTCTCTTTGGAATTTGCTCTTTGACTCTTGAAGGGGTAGCTTACTTGCCCTGGTACTTGAACTCAAAGTGTTTCCAAATCCTATGTGAAGAGATAACATTTTGAAACAAAATGCCAAGAAACAGCTGAATGAGGCTTTTCACAGGTTCTACAATGCTCTCTCCAACAGATATGATCTGGTTAAGGAAGGAATGAATAATTCTCAATCACCTAATTTAATTTGCATAGAAAAATTAGGGGCACAAAGCTAAGGGAGTAAAACTATAAAACATACAGGTTAGCTTATTAGTAACTATACTGAAAGGTCCTCAAGCCACCTGTGTTGTTGTAAAACACATATTTGGTCTTTGACCCCTGTTTCTAACTCTACTGGGTTGGAAGACACCCAGCTGGTATTCACTGTGGAACTGATTGCTTGCTTGGTGTGTGGGGAAAAAACCCAGACATTTGGTCACAGATGTCTTCTGGGCTGATCATGGTGTGAGAGTGAGGAAAAACAGTTTGTGCTTTTCCACTCACCCTCATTATTTATATACTTACATTTTCATTCACATAAATGATCAAGTTGAAGTTCACTCAGTATTTTCAATGGTCTGTTCATAATCATTTAAAGTGCTCTATACATGAGGGAAAATGTCATTTATTGAGACTGATTTTCCCAGTGACAAAGCTATGCCCTCTTAGGACTAAGCAACCTCGAAGGATCAGTACACATTGCCTATTAACTTACAGTACACAATGACATTTAAACTCGAGGTAGGGAACAGTAGTTGTCCAGTGATATACAAAATTGTGCCTAATGACCCCACATCATGGAGATTGTCCTGGCCCATTCTGTGAAGGTGGTCAAATCCTGTTCTTTTCAGAAGCAGTATTAGTTCTCTAGGTAATTCTAAGGCCCCCGAAACAATAACATTTCAACTTCTAACTGCTTCCCTTTGAAATATTCTTTTAAAAATATGAGGTGGGTTATAGTAAGAGGTATCTATAATTGTGGAAATACCAGTCTGCACTGAAAAGGCTGAGGGACTGATTTCTTTCTGTCAGCCCTAATGGGAGACAGTATCTCCATTGCTATCTTGTCACATACTTGCCAAGATTTTCAATTCTCTGTTTTAGTGAAATGGAGTAAATTTGCCTTTCACTCAAAGAGCTAATAAGCCTCATTATTTTGCGGTTGTATATGATTTAAATAGAATTTCTAGTACAGGATAAACTAACCCTTTTTTTCTTATTTATTTATTTACTTCAAGCTGAAAATTTCATATTTCAACTAGAAATGAAAGTTATTTTCTTTGCAAGCAGATGAATAGTTTTAAAAATAAATTTTTTTGTCCTTCACAAATATTAGCAGACCATTTGTGATCTTAGAATGGAGAACAAAATAGTCTGTTTCTGAGAGAAAATTGAATAAACAATTTGAATTGACTTTTACAAGAGATAGGAGCAATAGAATAGAAAGTGCTCATTTGCTACATTATCATCATGGAATAACCTTCATCTCTTCCCTTAGGGGGGAAATGTTCTGTGTAGAAGGGTCACATTTTCAGTTTTGCTAAAAATTACAATCTTAACAAACCAAATCTAACTAAACAAGCACACACAACAAAGGCAAAGAAACTTAGTTCCAGGAGCTGAAATGAAAAATACTCAAAGAATTTCTAATGAAATGATTCCATGCTAAGTATGATTTTACCTGATATTTTTGTCTTCTCAGTATCAGTTGAAAAGCTAGTAACTTCTAAGTTTTCCTCATCAAAATCATCCCGAACTTCATTTCCCAATTCAAAGTTCACATTCAAAACTTCTGAAAATAGAGAATTGCTTTTATCTACATCTGTCAAATTTTGGTTTCCAGATATATTGAGACTTCTGTTGAAGAACACTTTTGAGAGACTTTCTCATTTGAAGTTGTAGAATAGTTATATCTAGAAAAATCTGTTATGTGTATGTATAAAAGACTATAGGTACTTTTTAAACCACAAGCATCATAGTCTATTGATATATCAAACACATCTTTCAACTACTAAACAGAGTTCTTGAGTAATAGTTTTCAAAAGCATTGTGTCAAGCATTGTTGAATACTGCATTCAGCCAATTCTATTAACTGTATTAAGTTGCACTAAATTTAAGTTTCAATAAATTTTTTAGGCAATTAATTTTTCCTCTTAATTCCCATATTAGAATAACTCTACTCTAAGATTGGATTATAATAGTTTCTAAAATGGCCTTCCTCCTCCAGATCTTCTCCCTAAAGTTAATTTTCAGTATTGTTATAAAAAGTATTTGTCCAAAATAAATAATATTTATTCTTCTCCTGCTAAAAAATCCTCACTGTTATTCATTGTATATAGTCTGGATTTAGAGCCAAACTACCTAAGTGAAAATTCTACCTTTCTATTAGTTGTGTAGTCTTAGACAAGTAATTCAAACTTCTTGATTCTGCAAAATAAGGCAACAACAGTATCTACCTCAAAAGATTGTTATGGGGGGCTAAATGCCTTTAGTTGCACAGTTTTACATAGTATTGTGGTAATAAATGTTTAATAGCTACCTCTACAAAAAGCGTATGCATATGTATACATATATAAGTTTATTATAATCTTTACTGATGTAAAGGCTATACCGCACACATTTTATAAATAACAATAACATATATGGTATGCTTAAATGTAAATTCCATATATCTAATTGATTCTCATTGAATGTTTTCATTAAGTTTTGCCACTCTTTTATCTGTAGTCAACCTATGGTTGCAAGTGACAAATGAATGTAGCTCTCATGTGAATGTTGTTTGATATTTTTGTTGACTCTAAAAAGTAAGATGAAAGTATTAATAAAACAACAAAGACATCTGTTGGGATTTAACTCATTCATCATTGACTTAAGTAACCTCTTTCCTGCATTAGATAGTAATTTTCAAATACTAGAGGAATATTCTCTCAATTTTTTGTTATTCATAATGTAATGGCTACAATAACAACACATGTTTGTTTAATCTACATGATTAAATTTTATCCCTCACTTTCTGAATTCTAAATAATAAGCAAAACAATAAATCAAACCCAGATTGGTAGTGTTTGCTGATTCCTATGGTATAAATGTTCCCACCATAACTCATTTCAAGCTATTAATGTGACATAATTGAATAAGAAGTTGGGAAAAAATGCACGACAGCACCCTATTATATAGTATTTCTACCATATAGATAAATAACCTCAAGAACACAGATAACAGTAAAATACAGTAGAATAATTAGGAAGTGATGAGTTTTGAGTATTGTTGCCTTTGTTTTTAACATAATTTAATTCAACGTTTATGTAATTAAATTTTTAATAATGGCTGAAAGATTCTTGAAAATTTAATAATCACCTCTCATAAGTCAGTATAAACTTGCTCCAGCATATCACTGAGTTTCCTCCACTTTAAGTATCCTCCATCAATTGATTTCTTCACCTGTCCAAACCCTTCTTTATTCTTCAACTGTACCTATAACTACAGTTCACATTATTCTACTTTTGTATGTTGATTTGCACACACTGAGACACACAATGTACTAAAAATGGAAGTTTGTACAGAGTGCAATGGGAATGCAGAGGAAGGAGGATCTAAACCTACAATGGAAGTGAGACATACTCTTCCTAGGGGATACCACATGACAGACTCCTGAGGTGATAGCATATGAAGGAAGAGTAGTTGAAATTTCAGCTTGATAGAGCTGTGGTTGTGAGGCAGGGCAAGAGGACAGGGAACCTATGCCATGAAGGGAAAACACCATGTAAAAGACACAGCAATATGAGAGAACCGAGAATTTTGGGAGAACTGTAAGTTTTCAGGATTTCTGGAGCACAAAGTAGGAGAAGGAAGGATCCACTGTGTCTGCACAGGTAGTTAAATGCTAGATCATGCTGAAGCTTATTTGCCATATTGAGGAGATTTTTTGGTTTTGTTTTGTTTGTTTCTTACAGGCAAAGGATAACTATTGAAGATGTTTCAGCAGAAGGTTTACACAACCAGATATGTCTGTTAGATCACCTGGTATATTATGGATTGAAGGATAATGAGACTGAAAGCAGAGAGAAAAGTAAGTTATTGCAGTAAATGAGAGACAATGAATGCTTAAGCTAGAGTATCAGCAGAAAGGATAGAGAGGAAATAACAAATGTAAGAGATGTGCAGGAGGCAAAATAATTAAGATTTGGTGATTATTTACACATGGGGTGAGCCATTTAGAAGGACACTTTTTCTGCCTTTAGCAGCTTAACAAAGAAAAGAGTTCATTCACCGAGCTAAGGAAAAAAGAGAAGGTGCAGAGTGAGGTACAAAGAAGACAGAGTTCAGATGCTGACATGTCTGATATGTTAACTGTTAGGTGGATATGTCCAGGAAGGTGATTATATAGATGAATTTGGAGTTAGAAAGAAAGATCTAGATGGGAGATACAGACTTAGAAATTATCAAAACATAGTGATTAAAGACACAGGCTTGGGTGATATTGTATAGGAAAAGTTTTTGAAGTGAGAAGAATAAAAAGAAAAAAGAATGCTTTTGCAACATCAACAGGAAGAAAAGCCCATGCAGCCTAAGAGGTAACAGGAGACCAATATAATGGTTTAATTGAAACCAAAGAGAGATTTCCAAAAGAAAGACCAGAAGTATCAACTACTACAGAGGTCAAAGAGAGTAACAGTTGAAAATAGTTCACTGAATTCAGAACTTAGAAAGTCACTAAATGGCCTGAACAAAAACAGTTTCAAAGGAGTTACACAGAGAAAACCCAAATTTTATTGAATAAAGAGGAACTAGGGTATAACGAAGTGATGAGCATACTGAGTGTCAATTGCTCTTTCAATTAATTTTTGTTGTGATGAGATAGAGGGTATGGGGACTCTAGAATTCTGGTTTTTGTCTGCCTGGTATGCTTTCCCTTCTTTTAGTGGGAGTACCCTCCCTTTCCTTTGAAGAAACTACTTCTACAATTCCACTGGATCCTAGTAAGGCCATTTTTCATGGTGCCCTGCCTTCTCTGGGGCCACAGGTATACAATGACCCAATCCTCAGGTTACTGGGATTGATCAAGTGATAAACACATGACTCAAATGAGGCCATTTACAATGAGTTCTGGTCTGCCAAAACTAACAGGGAAGTCTACCTTTTTCCACTGAGGCTGCTAAACTGCTAAGATGAAAGTTAGGGGCTACCTGCCATGTGAGAAACCCTATTTAAAAAGTAAAGCCAAGTAGCAACAGGCATAGCTAAAAGATTGAGAGAAAGCCAGAGGCATGAGTGCCTTGATTTAGCCAGAATTAGGCCAGATACTTTTCAGTTTACTTGAGACAATTGGTTCCTTTTCTTGTGCTTAAGTCATTTTGAGTAGAATTGTTATCATTTATAATTTAAAAAGTCATGACCAGCTAGATGAGGACATGAAGCTGAAGAAGGAAGAGACTTCAGCATATTTATATGCTAAAGGGAAAGACACAGTGGAGAGGAAACAATGAAAATATGGGAAAGAGGAGATGGATAATGATCTTCTAAAGTCCCAGGGAAAGCAGAATTAGATAGAATTAAGATTACAGGAGGAGAGATACGCCTCGAGTGGAAGAAAAGATAATTTTTCTTTTAAGACAAATAGATGGTTACAGATGGATGCGGAGACAGGGAAATACATAGTTGGGTGGGGCGAAAAGCTGAAAGAGTTCATATACTACTATTGGTTCAATTTGCAATTCTCCACTGATAACTAAAAGTCAGTATCACTTTATAGAAATGGCATTGGGCTGGGAATCAAAAGATATGCAATCTATTTCTGGCCTTGCCATTAATTAGATATGAAATTTTGGGGCAAGTCATTTAATCTCTTGGAGTCTTGGCTTCTTTCACTATAAAATGAGAAACTGCACAAGGTCCCTTCCAATTTAAGTCTTATGATTCAACCTGCTTTCTTATATAATTTTTGACATTTTTTCTTCTTCCCTTTTTGAAATTGGAATACAGAAGATAAAAACTGCCGTGCTTTTCAAAAACATTCTCAAAAGCAGTATTTGAATACATTTAAAGTATGTTTTGCCACCAAAGACTAATATGTGAAAAATATAATAAACATACTCAATTAACTGTTACTAACAGTACCAGAAACTATAACAGCTTTACATGCATTATCTCATTTAATCCCCAAACCCCTAAAATATAACCAGATGAAGAATTTAGACAAAGTGGTTAAGTAGACTATGAAAGGTTACACTAAATGTCAGAGCTAGGACTTGGACAGATTGTTTTCAGATCTTGTGAACTTAACTACTACACCATACAGCTCCTTTTTTTTAAAAAAGTGGCCCACTCGATAAAACAGGGATACAGTTATTATTGGGTGTTAAGGTATCTAGATGAGGCTGTAATATCATACTATAAATTGGATTTGGAATAGTTAGTGGGAAATAAAAGGAGGAAAACCATGTAAATAGAACACAAAAGTAAGCAGAGAGAAGGACAGATAAGCTCTTGTGTGCAGAAGGACAGGTAGTAGAGTAGTAGGATAAGGAAGGAGTAAGTTAGAGGGCTAGATGTTGAACAAAGATAAATATAAGAAGCTTGACAATTTTATACTTCCTATCCACTTTGTAATGATATCCAGGCTTTGAATAAGTTGGATAAATGCTCTGATTCTCCAGGTGAGATTAGGAACTTTTCTTGATCTCATTATTGGGCCTAATAGGTGCCATGGTATCATAAGAGGTAGTGAATACTCCAGTCCTTGCTTCGTAAAATCTTAAATTATGACTAGAGGAAAAATAGTTACAACATGAAGAAAAAAAAATGATAGCATGAAGACAAGAATGTCAACAGAAGCCAATGCCAAACACATGAAATGATTTTCAGAAAACCCCAAGCTTACCATTTCTACATACAGCTACTTGAAGATGGATAGGACTGTCTCATGTTTTAACAGACTGCTATTAACAGCATTATTCAGGGAAATTATGCTCTATTAATTGCAGGAACCAGAGTAATGATGAACCAGGCAGTGTTGAATTTATATGTATTATCTCATTAATTAAATGACAGACAGATAAAAAAGCAAATCTAGATTACAAACTAGCTATATCCCACAACCTAAGTTATATTCTCATACTAACATAGAATTGTAAGAATCATAGGTTTAAGAATTGGAGAGATATTAAAGGTCACCCAGTTCAACACCTTCATCTTAAAGTTAAGACTAAAGCCCAAAGAGATTAAATAACTTGCCCAAGGTCACATTGATATTTTGTAAAACTAGACTAGTTTTATAAACATAAAATTATTTTAAATAATTCTAACAATATATGAAGGTAATCATTCAGTATGTTAATACTCTATATACTCAAGGATGCCTTATTGGCTCAGATTTTCCTCATAGTATCTTTAAATTAAAATAGCATTATGTAGGAAAGAGATTTTTTTTAAAAAAATAGAGTAAGACCATCTGAATAACAGACCTAAGAATTTGAAAATGATTCCGTAATCTAAGAGAAAAATGTTGCCAAGTTAATAATTACAATAATTTCAGATGCTGGTGTTTCAATAACACTACTTGTCAATTCAAAGTAGTAATAAGCCATTTACTCTCTCAAGTAAGTATCAATGGTAATTTACCTTTGTCTTGATATTCAGATGGTTCTTGTCTAACTTTTCCATAGATTTCAGGCTGATCCCACTGCTCCATTATAGGAAATTCAGATATGTTTAAATATTCTGACCTTTATAAAGATAAAACCATAAAAAGTTAAAGAAAATATGAAAATTAATCTAAGCCTGAAAACTATTTATTCATATAAATAAAAATAATGATTTATTCATTTAACACTTCTATGAAAAACTAGACCCAGCCTGGGTAGCAAATAAACAGGTGTTTAATGGAAGTGACCAATGCTTAGTCTTCTTTGCATGCCCTTAGTTAGATAACAAAAGCCACGATCTCTAGAAGTACTGCTGGTATCTATTCCAATGAGTCAGTTCCTGTTCTGTACTAGTTGTTAAATATATTGAATGTCATTCCTGCATATAGAATGCCCTTATCTGGAAGGGAAATTACATATATGATTGTCCTGTAGGCATCATGATACAGGAAAAGAATACTGAGTTACCATCTGAGGCCTTCTGCTTGCTAACTAGGAATATGAACTTCAGTTTTTCCATCTACACAATAGGACAAAAAAATACCTCATTTTATGGCCATGTTGTTGTTTAAGTCAGAAAATATAATGCACGAATGTATAATTTTTGTATTATAAATCTGAGATATTATTAGCATGGACTGAGCTTCTAAATGGAAAGGTTAGACTTTGTATGCCAACATCATTTCCACTTTCAAAGTATACTCTTGTCACTTAGTTTATATTCCCTATAAAGAGAGAACCTAAGGGAATGACATAGGAGAGGTAGTTTCCCAGGGAAGAGATGATTTAATGAGTGTTATTTCATAACTGTAGAGTTCTAAATAAATTTGGGGTATCAAAGATAATGAAACCATTATGATGTTATTGCTTCATTATGGAACTAAACGATAACTGTGATTTGATGGTAGCCAGTGACTATCTTTCCCTGAATAAATGGTTACCTGCAGGAACAGAGTTTATGATAAATATTTTACCTTAGATATTAACATTATATGTGTACCTCGATATACTAGGAAGGGAAGGTTTTGGAGTAAAACCAAACTCTTTAAGGTCCACACTTTGAGATTTACTCATCTGTATCTATTAATGAAACAAATATAAGTTCAAGTATCAGTATAAGTTCAAGTATCAGTTTCACATCAATAACTTGTAACACATGAGCCAAACAACAAAATTCCTGGTGGTACATAAAGTCCCCAAATCAATGAATTAGGAGAAACTCAGGTTAGTTCTTGACTCGAATATTTCACTCAAGCCCTTCTTAAATGTTGGCAATTTTTTTTTTTTTTTTTTTTTTTTTTTTTTTTTTGAGATGCAGCTTTGTTCTTTTGCCCAGGCTGGAGTGCAGTGGTGTAATCTCAGCTCACTGCAACCTCTGCCTCCCGTTCAGGCAATTCGCTGCCTCAGCCTCTCAAGTAGCTGGCATTATAGTCATCCACCACCACACCTGGCTAATTTTTGTATTTTTAGTAGAGACGGGGTTGCACTATGTTGGCCAGGCTGGTCTCAAACTCCTGACCTTGTGATCCACCAGCCTCGGGCTCCCAAAGTGCTGGGATTACAGGCGTAAGCCACCACGTCTGGCCTAAATGTTGGCATTCTTCATGGTTCTTTACTAGGTCTCTTGTTACACTACACTTTCTCTTTATTTATTTATTTTTTATTAATATTATACTTTAAGTTCTAGGGTACATGTGCATAACGTGCAGGTTTGTTACATATGTATACTTGTGCCATGTTGGTGTGCTACACCCATCAACTCGTCAGCACCCATCAACTCGTCATTTACATCAGGTATAACTCCCAATGCAATCCCTCCCCCCACCCCCTCCCCATGATAGGCCCCGGTGTGTGATGTTCCCCTTCCCGAGTCCAAGTGCTCTCATTGTTCAGTTCCCACCTATGAGTGAGAACATGCGGTGTTTGGTTTTCTGTTCTTGTGATAGTTTGCTAAGAATGATGGTTTCCAGCTGCATCCATGTCCCTACAAAGGACACAAACTCATCCTTTTTTATGGCTGCATAGTATTCCATGGTGTATATGTGCCACATTTTCTTAATCCAGTCTGTCACTGATGGACATTTGGGTTGATTCCAAGTCTTTGCTATTGTGAATAGTGCTGCAGTAAACATACGTGTGCATGTGTCTTTATAGCAGCATGATTTATAATCCTTTGGGTATATACCCAGTAATGGGATGGCTGGGTCATATGGTACATCTAGTTCTAGATCCTTGAGGAATCACCATACTGTTTTCCATAATGGTTGAACTAGTTTACAATCCCACCAACAGTGTAAAAGTGTTCCTATTTCTCCACATCCTCTCCAGCACCTGTTGTTTCCTGACTTTTTAATGATCGCCATTCTAACTGGTGTGAGATGGTATCTCATTGTGGTTTTGATTTGCATTTCTCTGATGGCCAGTGATGATGAGCATTTTTTCATGTGTCTGTTGGCTGTATGAATGTCTTCTTTTGAGAAATGTCTGTTCATATCCTTTGCCCACTTTTTGATGGGGTTGTTTGTTTTTTTCTTGTAAATTTGTTTGAGTTCTTTGTAGGTTCTGGATATTAGCCCTTTGTCAGATGAGTAGATTGCAAAAATTTTCTCCCATTCTGTAGGTTGCCTGTTCACTCTGATGGTAGTTTCTTTTGCTGTGCAGAAGCTCTTTAGTTTAATGAGATCCCATTTGTCAATTTTGGCTTTTGCTGCCATTGCTTTTGGTGTTTTAGACATGAAGTCTTTGCCCATGCCTATGTCCTGAATGGTACTACCTAGGTTTTCCTCTAGGGTTTTTATGGTATTAGGTCTAACATTTAAGTCTCTAATCCATCTTGAATTAATTTTCGTATAAGGAGTAAGGAAAGGATCCGGTTTCAGCTTTCTACTTATGGCTAGCCAATTTTCCCAGCACCATTTATTAAATAGGGAATCCTTTCCCCATTTCTTGTTTCTCTCAGGTTTGTCAAAGATCAGATGGCTGTAGATGTGTGGTATTATTTCTGAGGACTCTGTTCTGTTCCATTGGTCTATATCTCTGTTTTGGTACCAGTACCATGCTGTTTTGGTTACTGTAGCCTTGTAGTATAGTTTGAAGTCAGGTAGCGTGATGCCTCCAGCTTTGTTCTTTTGACTTAGGATTGTCTTGGAGATGCGGGCTCTTTTTTGGTTCCATATGAACTTTAAAGCAGTTTTTTCCAATTCTGTGAAGAAACTCATTGGTAGCTTGATGGGGATGGCATTGAATCTATAAATTACCTTGGGCAGTATGGCCATTTTCACGATATTGATTCTTCCTATCCATGAGCATGGTATGTTCTTCCATTTGTTTGTGTCCTCTTTTATTTCACTGAGCAGTGGTTTGTAGTTCTCCTTGAAGAGGTCCTTTACATCCCTTGTCAGTTGGATTCCTAGGTATTTTATTCTCTTTGAAGCAATTGTGAATGGAAGTTCATTCATGATTTGGCTCTCTGTTTTTCTGTTACTGGTGTATAAGAATGCTTGTGATTTTTGCACATTAATTT
>NC_037668.1:119206453-119227658 GCF_003255815.1 Theropithecus gelada
TGAGCAGGCAGTCTGTCCGTTCTCAGATCTCAACCTCCGTGTTGGGAGATCCACTGCTCTCTTCAAAGCTGTCAGACAGAGTCGTTTGCGTCTGCAGAGGTTTCTGCTGCTTTTATTGTTGTTTACTGTGCCCTGTCCCCAGAGGTGGAGTCTACAGAGACAGGCAGGTTTCCTTGAGCTGCTGTGAGCTCCACCCAATTCGAACTTCCCATAGGCTTTGTTTACCTACTTAAGCCTCAGCAATGGCGGGCGCCCCTCCCCCAGACTTGCTGCTGCTTTGAGGTTAGATCGCAGACTGCTGTGCTAGCAATGAGGGAGGCTCCGTGGGCATGGGACCCTCCCAGCCAGGTGTGGGATATAATCTCCTGGTGTGCCTGTTTGCTTAAAGGGCAGTATTGGGGTGGGAGTTACCCGATTTTCCAGGTGTTGTGTGTCTCAGTTTCCCTGGCTAGGTAAAGGGATTCCCTTCCCCCTTGTGCTTCCCAGTTGAGGCGATGCCTCGTCCTGCTTCAGCTCTTGCTGGTCGGGCTATAGTAGCTGACCAGCACCGACTGTCCGGCACTCCGTAGTGAGATGAACCCAGTACCTCAGTTGAAAATGAAAAATCACCGGTCTTCTGTGTCGCTCGCGCTGGGAGTTGGAGACTGGAGCTGTTCCTATTCGGCCATCTTGCTCCGCCCCCCCACACTACACTTTCTCAATCAAAGTTCTGATTTATTCCTGTGGTTTCAATTGTCATCTACATGTGAATGACTCTCAAGTCTCTACTTCTAGCTCAGCTCTCTCTCCTGATTTTCAAACAGTTGTATCCAACTGTCTGTAGGACATCTTTATCTAGATATCTTGCAGGCCCTCTAAATTCAGTGTTTCCCAAGTTGAACTTATCCTGTTCCCTATTCCAGCAAACTTGCTTTTCCTTCAGAATATCTACCCAAACGAGGCCCTACTTTTCTCCCAGTTGCTAATGTCGGAAAGCTGGGCATCATTTTTGACTGCTCCTTCTACTTTGTCTCTTATAACCAATGAAGTAGCAAGGTAGCGATTCTACCTCTGAAAAATAATTTAACCTAGTCACTTCTCTCCATTGCTATTGCCACTACCCTAAACTAGGCCATTATTTTGCTTAGATTATTATAAAAACCACCTAATGAGTCCCTTTGTTCCTATTCTATCATCCTCTAATCCCTTTTCTACATTGCAGTCAGAGTGACCTTTATAAAATACAATTTTGATCATGTCACTGGTTAAAACCTTTCATTGGCTTCTCAGTACTTTCATGATAAAGTCTAATTCCTTAAAATAGCAAAAAGGTCTGCATGATCTAGCTCCTACTTGCCTCTTCAGCCTCATCTCTCTCTACTCCTTTACTTGTAATTGAACTCTAGACATACTGTGTTACTGATAAAGAGTTTATTTAAAGATCTCTCCCTCTCTTTCTTTATTACCTCTGGACCTTTGTATAATCTCTATGCCTGGAATATTTAGCTATCTCTTCCTACTGTCATTCTGGTGCCTGCCCCTCCATCCTTGGCCTATCCTTCAGGTCTCAATCACATCTATTAGGAATCCTTTCTTAGTCCATCAAATGTGGATTGAGTACATTTTCTATCTAAACTTAAGTGTGTTGTACTTCTGTCACAGAATCACTCATCACACTGTATTAAAAAAGCATGTTTACTTATTTGTATTTCTCACTCAACTACAAATTCTATGATTAGGAATAAGACTGTCTTATTCATCACTATATCTTAGCACTTTGGCATATTCTTGGTGCTTAATGAAGATGAAAGGAAATAAGAAAGATTTAGAAAAAAAAAAGGAAGGAAGAAAGAGAAGATGGATTATGAATAATGGTAATATTCTTAGTCAAGTCCACAAGTAATTCTAAAGTACACTGTGGATACCTACCTAATTGATAGACAGAACAAAGAATATTTATATACATTAAATTACAGAACAAAGGGAAAATGTTATTAAAACTAACCTTCAGACGTTTAACTGTAGGAACAGATGAAACAGCGTTCCTGTTTCTTAAATCAGATAAATATGAAGAAATTGTTGACTCTTTAATTTCTCACTTCTGTGCAATTCCAATTTTACCTATGAAAAGAAGCTTCAGATTCTTTAGGTTAAACTTCAGATTTTATTCTTATAAAGTCAAATTTCTTTAAATTTTCGAATCTAGTATTTACCTTTTTATGTTGCCCACAAAAGAGAGAAAATTATTTGAGTTATTAAGTTGCATAATATAAATATCATACATAGATAATTAGGATGTCATTACTATCCACCAAAGACCTTTCAATTCTGAACACTTGAAATAAACTTGTTTTAAGGAACTCACAGCAGTTATGTCCACATGTATGTTTACTTTTACAAGGATGATTGCATTCTCGGTTCCCAGGTTTTTTGCTGGCAGTCATTCCTAAATTAATATAGGAAAAACAAACCTATTTGTCAGTGCATTTATTATTGTTAATTCAATATAATTAATTTTTATCCAGTTTCCTTCCTTTCAGACAATACAAAAATATTGATTTTTATACTTCCTCAAGAGTTTTGTAATCCATGTAATTTTTTTTTTAAATAAAGAGATGGGGTCTTGCTATGTTGCCTAGGCTGGAGTGCTGTGGCTATTCACAGACATGATAATTAGTACTACAGTCTCAATCTCCTCAGCTCAAGAGATCCTGCTGCTTCAGCCTTCCAAGTAACTGGGACTACAGGCAATTACCACCATGCCTGGTAATTTTTAAAACATATTTTCGATAAGTTAGTCCCTGCCCCACTATTAGTCCCAACAAGAAACACTGAGCCACCTACAAGCTTCTCTCGACCTCCCTGGTGTGTATAACCTCCCTGGTGTGTGTGTGTGTGTGTGTGTGTGTGTGTGTGCGCGCGCGCACGTGCGCGCGTGTATATATACACAGGCACTATATATATATAGACTATATATATAGACACACACAGACATATATATATAGTTTAATACTCTCAACCTGCATGGTATATATTTTCTATGTATGTATGTGTGTGTATATATATAAAACATTTTATATATATAATGTTAATAGGGTCAAATCTGGCCACATATCAGTAACTTTTATACTAAATGAGGTAAGAATGAGGGTGGAGTTTAAAAACACTTCTGCTGCTTTGTACTTAAGCCTGAAAAACCTGGAAAGAAGCAAACATCATGGCATTTTGATGGTACTGCTGACAGAAGTTAGTAAACAGGATGTAATACATACTTAATAAATATTGGAAATAAATGCTTTAGGGATCTAATAAATTTGCTATATGAATTCACAGAAAAGAGAGATTATTTCCATCTTGACTCCTCTTAGAATTAACATATCCAAATATATAGTTTATTCTTCATTTATTATATTTTAAATCAGTTTTTCTTGATCTTAGCTCTCACTAGTAGCACAGGGAAGGAGAGAGATGTTTGAACTGGTCCTTGAAGGACAGACAGAAATATGAACATGAGAATGAGACCAAAGGAAGACATTCCAGATGGAGGGCATAATACCCAAAGGCAGCAAATCACAGATTGTAAGAGCTGAAATCAGCTTATTTTTGCTGGAGCATAGATTTTAAGTGACCCAGAAATGTTGGAGATAGTGGAGAGCTTGAAAATCTTTACAACATTTCTTGGTCCTTTACTCTTCATTTTCAGCACCATTGTTCAATCAAGCTTTTCCAAGTCATGGCACATCTAGACAGTGATAATATACATACTGCAGCCTAGGGTAAATGGATGAGGCTGCTCAACATATGAGGCAATGGCTGGTCTTTAGGGCTGAACAGATCAATGTATTGGGTACTGATGAAGTAAAAAGAAAACACCTGGCGGCTGGAAGCTGACAGCTAAACCACAGTATTTCCAATTGAGCAAACAATTGTGAGAATATAAATACCCAGATAAGGCCACTCTGTGACCACAGTAGAAGAAGACAGAGATAAGACTACCATATAAATATTTCTAAAACTAGAGAAAAGAATTCTCAAGAACCATAAAAAATAATGAAACATCCCCCTCTTCTGGCTAACACAGATGACTACTATTTTTTAAATCCTCTCATTTCCAAAATAAAATGAACCAAAATACCCAATACCTCACTTCCTGAGGGCATCCAATCTAGAACTGACCTCTGCTTTCCCTAAACCTTCCCAAGAGTCACCCAGCACAAGCTGAAATCCTATAATAAGATTCTGAAATCCTATAAGAAGAAAATCCTCCTGGCTCCCTGAGATGACTCACAGTTCTGTTGCTATGGATCTCTCCCTTGCTGCAGTATATTAAATAAACCTAACGTTCCTCAAACACAAGTGTGTTCCTCTTAGGCACTGACTGAAAGGCTTTGACATTAAACTTTGTAAGGTGTGTCATGACTTACTGCTTCAGGTGTTTTGTCCCAAGTCATGATCCCGTTACCTCTCACTTAGATTAGAGCTGGTTTCTTGAATCCAGTCCTCCATGCTACAATTTATTCTACACATTGTTGCCTATTTAATGCTTTTAAAGTTCAATGCTGATCAGATCAATTTGCCCACTTAGAAACGTGAGTTACTTCCTACTGCAAACAAAATCAATTCCATCTTCAAGGCCCTGCACGATCCAATTCCAGCTTCCCTTCCTGGGACCCTACATCCATCAAAACACATTCAACTGCCATTCTTCAAATAGTCCCATGCCTTTCTATAACTGTAGCTTTGATATTATCTCTTGTCTTAGAAGACCCTCACTTCCTTGCCCAACAGCTGCCTACCAACTTCAAGTCTGACTCAAATGGGACCTCTGTGTTGGAGGTCTATGGTGATCACCTGATCTGATTTCCCTCTCCTTTGGGCCACTGTGGCATTTTCTCTGTACTTACTGCTTACTGTATGCTGCATTATATTTAATGTATTTACAGAAAAAACATAGTGGTGAAGTACAGGGAACACTAAAATAGAATTTAAAATGAGCTCTAATATAGGCTCTTATTTGGGAAAAAAGATTTAAAATAATATCTGTTCTGTTTATCTCACAGAGATGTAAAAATAAAATGTAATCAAGTATGTAAAAACATTTGACAATTAAGTGATAATATATTAATGCATATTATCTCCACTATCTCTACTATTACATCAATTCAAGATTATACAAATAAATTTAAAACTAAAATTGTTCTGAATGCTGTGAAGGAGAGGTACATCATGCTATGTGACAAGAGGTAGAGCTGTTCTGGTCAGGAATGTTGGGCTGAGTCTCGAAGAAAGAAGGGAAGTTAAGAAGGCAAAGAGTGAGGAGAAAGTGGGGTTCAGGCAGAGGGCAGAGCATATGCTAAAGCTCTATGACAAGGAAAAGCATGGCACATTGGAGAAACTGAAAGGTCAGTATGACTGATGCTAGCAAATATGAGAAAGTACATAAGATGAGACTATAGTGGTAGTAAAGGCAGCCTATGTTAGTAGGGGAACAGTTCCGCCATGGCACCATGGCAATTGCATGTCTCCATATAGGCCATGTAGGTAAGACTCAACTGTTGGCAGAATGCCCTGTGATCATCCTTAAAAATGGCAAGATAGGCAGTCTTGTGAGGAGCTATCAAAGGCCATTTCACATTTGCTCCATACCTTGCAGAAAACCCCCGATCTTGCAGAAGACTTGCCATGAGGCAGTTTCTCATCTGCCTCCCTGATTCCACTAAGTCATGGAACTTTCCACTTTGTCCCTTTCAGATAAAACTGCTTAGCTGCAGCCTAGAGTTCACTTCTCAAAAACAAAGCAACTCACCACGTATGTTGTCTGTCATCTGACCCCTCTAGTTTGGTATCATCCTGTGGAATTGGGGATATAAGCAGCTAATACCATGCTGATCTTGCTTTGCCATCTGTGTAAGTAATAAAACTGTTTCAATCCATCAGGGTGTCCTTACCAGCCAAATCTACAAAAGTGAGGCAAGACTACATAGCAGCTACCACTGCATTGCTGCTTAGGGACTGGCTAACCATGTGACCATATAGAACCTTCTAGGGGATGCTAATGATTTAGATTCGAAGAGCTATGGGAAGCCACTGAAGTGTGTTAACCAAAGAGGGGGCATAATCAGATTTGCATTTTGAAAAAATATCACTATGTAGAGTGTAATATGGAGAACAGATTTGAGATAAGACAGAAAGGATGCAAAAAAACCAGTAGAAGTCTAAGCAGAAATGATGGTAACTCCAGAGTGGTGGTGGAGGTAGAGTTACAGAGAATAGACTGATGTGAGATATAGAGAAGGTGAAAAATATTTTTAATGCAGAATCAAGTGGAATGATTTTCTTTCTCGAGCAGCATATTGCTTCCCCTCAAGTTTTGCAGCTTTCCTATTAGTCTAGCAATATCTACCTTGTTTGTTTAAGTTCACTCAATAGTTCAAGGGTAAAAGCAAATACATGGGAATGCCTCATCCATTTATTCCCCCCTCACAGATGCCTCCTTCCTTGAGCCCTATATCTGCCTCCTAATGCAATCTAGACCTGCCCTATAACTGTTATCTTTGAACTTTCTTTCATTAAGTTCCTGGGCTGAATCTACTACAAATGGATTCTTGGGCTTTTTCTTTCTTGTTTTACTGGTGATCAGTTTCAAGCAACTGCCTAAGAAAGGATGTGTGAGAATAAAATTGTCTGAATCTTTGAATGTATTAAGGTTATCTTTATATTACTTTCATACTTAGTAGTTTGGCTGGGCATAGAACATAAAGTTGAAAATCATTTTTCCCTTGGAATTTTATTTTTTATTACTAGTTTTGGGGACAGGGTCTCACTCTGTCACCCAGGCTGGAGTGCAGGTGTGAGATCACAGTTCACCACAGCCTTGAACTCTTGGGCTCAAGCAATCCTGCCTTCTCATCCTTCCAAGTAGCTGGGATTACAGGTACAAACCACTGCACCTGGCTTCCCCCTGGAATTTTAAATCAATTGACTTTTAGCATCCAACTTTGCTCACAAAAAGACTATTGCAATTTTTTATTTTTGTTCTTTGTAAGCATTTACAATTTTATCTTTCTCCACAATGTTCTGAAATATCGCAATTATGCTTTATTTGTAGACCTTTCATTCAGCCTAACTAGCATTAAGTAAGCCTTTTTAATGTGAAGATTTCTGTCGCACTTCAGTTCTAAAAAGTTTTCTCAAATTATTTCTTCTGATTTGTTTGTTCTTTCTTCAACACTTACAAGTTGGATACTGGGCTCTTAAATTGCCTCCTTTTTCTCTTACATTTTCTATCTCCTTGACTTTTTGCTTTCAGTGAGAAGGTATTGACTTTATCTTCAAGCCCTCCAGTTTTCTTTCCAAACATAGTTTTTGCTTCTCTGTGCTTGCTCTGGTTCTTTTTATTTTAAAATGGCATCCTATTCAGTTTTGTGGTTGCTAATATAATCTTTAATTTCTCTGAGGTTACTAAAGTTTTATATTAGGTTTTGTTATATTCCTGAATTATCCTTTTGCTCTTTCATCCATTTTCTATTTACTTATTTTGGACTTTCACACATTCTACATTTTCCTCAAATGTCTAGTCACCCTTGGTTGTCTGCCTATAAGGTTCCTACCATATCTCCATTTCGCATATGGGAAAATTAATTCTTACAGAGGTTCAGTAAGATGCTTAAGACTATGCTGTTAGTAAGTAGCAAATCTGAGATTCTAATTCAAGGTAGTCTAATTCCAGAGCCTGATCTATCAACAATTCTCTCTCTAGTTGTACCAGTTGTTTTAGTTCTCCCAAAGGATTTATTTAAGTTATTTAGAGAAGGGAACTATTGTTTTGAGGTGGGAAGACTCGGAAGAAAAGCTTTGCAAGTTGCTGTTTAAAAATGAGCAATAAAGAGTTGCCTTTGTCTCTTAAATACTAAAGAGCTTCTAAAAAAGATGCATGTCTAAACGCTGCCACAAGGTGGTGCACAATGACTATGCACACATTTGCTCCCAGTGGCAACAACTATGATCTGGGACTCTAATTGGAGAGATTCTGAGGGCTCCCAAAAATTTCAAGGCAAAGTTGGCAAATCTTGTCAGGAATGAGGACTGTATGCAAGTTTTGTTTGTTTGTTTATATAATACTAGCAAATGGATACTACCTGACGAAATCTTTTTGCTGTATTTTTGTTACACATGGTACTTCGAAAATAAAAGTGCTCCCCTCTACCCTGCCGCCCTCCCTACCTCCTGAGAATTGTCTGAATTTGTCTTATTAGCAAATATAAGCTTACAGATATTGGTAATTAGAAAGATAAGGTTCTCAGAAAAAAATTAACCTAAGCTGTACTCTTCTCTTTTGAGAAAAAGTGTGGCTCTGTCACCCAGGCAGGAGTGCAGCGGCACCATCTCAGCTCACCGAAACTTCGGCCTCCCAGGTTCAAGCGATCCTCCCATCTCAGCCCCCTCAGTAGCTGGAACTACAGGCACGCGCCACCACACCCAGTTAATTTTTGTATGTTTTGTAGAGACAGGGTTTGTAGAGACTAGCCATGTTGCCCAGGCTGGTCTCGAACCTGTAAGCTCAAGCAATCCACCCACCTCGGCCTCCCAAAGTGCTGAGACTACAGGTGTGAGTCACCGCACCCAGCCTAAGCTGTACTCTTAAGTATACTCCAAAGACAGCAGATTCCATATTCCATCACTGTCATCATCTGAGATGCAAATATTTTCATAGTTTTGCCACATATTATATAAATTTACTTGTTATAAAGTCTCCCGTTCCAAGCATTTAAAGTAAATTTATTAATAATATCAAATAGAAATGTATTGAAAGAAAACACTTAAAATTACTTTAACAGGGTCATTAACAGGTGGCGGGGCAAGGGTCACTTCTTTAAAAAAAAAGTCCAGACAATAAATAGAAAATAGCAACAATCTCTGACACACTTAATGTAACTTTCTAATTATAAATTCAAATAATCTGGTCTGTGCAGAAGCCATTGGAGTATTTTTTAATATTACCTTGACTTTTGCAGTTCTCCATTTATGCTAATCATAGATTTATGCACTTCATGGTTTTACTTTTGTTTTTGATAAGAGAGTCTCCTTTTCATTTTTCTGTCAAATATTTTATTATCATTTTGTTATTTATTTATGAAGAAAAGGAATACACTGAACTAGAGTCCTTGATTTTGCAACTTAATGCACATACACACCAAAGAATATAAAGAAAAGTAGACTGCCTTTTGACTGGTATTTAGATGGACACACAATGTGCCTGAGGATTGGCTTTATCCTTGTATTCATTCAACTACGTTAATCATCATTATTATTATTTTTGAGATAGAGTTTTGCCTTTGTTACCCAGGCTGGAGTGCAGTGGTACAATCTCGGCTCACTGCAACCTCTACCTCCCAGGCTCAAGCGATTCTCCTGCCTCAGCCTCCCAAATAGCTGGTATTACAGCTGTCTGCCACCACGCCCACCTAATTTATGTATTTTTAGTAGAGATGGGGTTTCACCACATTGGCCAGGCTGATCTCGAACTCCTGACCTCAGGTGATCCGCCTGCCTCGGCTTCCCAAAGTGTTGGGATTACTGGTGTGAGCCACTGCGCCCAGCCTGAAGACATTAAATTTTCATATTCAGAAAAACACTGCAAATGAAGATAAATTTATTAATGTCAAATAGATTTTCTTCAAATTAAGCAAAGCCTATAATTCTTATTTATAATGCATTTAAAGGATAAGAAGTTTGAATGCCTAATCTTCATACACTAAGAGCAGGCCTGAAAATTTTTTAATTTTTGTTTTTACAACTTAAAAATATGTTTCACATTGCCACATACTAAAAATAACAAAAATGTTCTCCTCAAATTGTACAAAAATTTTACCTCTTGGAACTATAACCATATGTGAGAAATTGCAGCTAAAAGAATGTTTTCAAAAAGTTTGATATGGTTTGGCTGTGTCCCACTCAAATCTCATCTTGATTTGCACCTTCCATAATTCCCACATGTTGTGGGAGGGAACTGGGGGAGATAACTGAATCATGGGGGCAGTTTCCCCCATACTGTTCTTGTGGTAGCGAATAAGTCTCACAAGATCTGATGATTTTATAAGGGGTTTCCCTTATTCTCTCTCTCATTCTCAAGAGAGAATTCCCCTCTCATTCTCTCTTGTCTGCCACCATGTAAGACTGCCTTTCACCTTCTGCCATGATTGTGAGGCCTCTCCAGCCACATGGAACTGTGAGCCCAACAAACCTCATTTTGTTTTAAATTACCCAGTCTCAGTTATGTCTTTATCAGCAGCATGGAAATGGACTAATATAAGTTGTAGAAAGCATGAAAAGAATTTTCCATTATTTTACATTCCCTAAGGTGTGTGTTTTTGTTTTTATACATAGTCCTATAATTTGATGATACATAAAATAGAAACATTTGTTCAACTTGCAAGCACATTTGGAAACAGCCATTTAGCAATTATATTCTTTGAACTAAATATCAGTTTGTATCATTTAATAACACCATCTGACAAGGGATTAGAACAAGTGAAATTTGGATTTTTTTGAAAAGGCCCAAATTTGGTGTCACAACCTTAGTAGGGTAATCTACTGACCCTTCATTGGGTCAGTTACTAAGAAATAGTGTATGTATGTTATGTTTAAAGGTTTAATTATGTATCTTTATCCAGGGATATATACATTTGCATATAAAAATGCAATTGTACAATAGGGATGTGCATAAGTTCCTAAGATTTGGATGACTACATACAGTAGCCCCCTTCAACCATGATTTTACTTTCCACAGTTTCAGTTACCCAAGGTCAACTCTGGTCTGAAAATATTACATGAAAATTTTCAGAAATAAATATTTCGTAAGTTTTAAACTGCACACCATTCTGAGTAGCGTGATAGAATCTCATGCTGTCCCACTTCATTCTGCCCTGGATGTGAATCATCCCTTTGTCCAGCATATCCAGGTTGTATATGCTAACCACCCCTTAGTCCCTTGGTAGCTGTCTCAATAATCAAATCGACAGTCACGGTATCACAGTACTTGTGTTCAAGTAACCCTTACTTTACTTAATAATGGCTCCAAAGCACAAGAGTAGTGATGCTGGCAATTTGGATGTGCCAAAGAGAAGCTGTAAAGTGTTTCCTTTAAGTGAAAAGGTGAAAGTTCTTGACTTAATAAGGAAATAATATATATAGGGTTCAGTACTACCCACAACAGAGAAATATCAGCACCCCTAGAAACTACCTTTCTGTCCTAGTCTAGTCAACTCTGTCAAGAGTAACCTTTATCTTGACTTTTAACAGCACAGATTAGTATATTAGTTTTCTAGGGCTGCTATAACAAAATACCACACACTGGGTGGCTTAAAACAACAGAAATTTATTTTTTCACAGTTCTGAACATTAAAAGTCTGAAATAAAGTTGTTGGCAGAGCCATACTCCCTCTGAAGCCTCTAGGGGAGGATCCTTCCTTGACTCTTCCAATTTCTGATAGCTCTAGACATTTCTTGGCTTGTGGGAGCAGAACTATAATCTCTGCCTCTGTCTTTGCATGGCTATCTTTCCTCTGTATCGGTATTCATATGGACTTTTCTCTGTGTCTGTGTCTTTTTGCCTTTTCATATAAGGACACCAGTCATATTGGATTAGGATGCAGTCCTATTGGATTAGGGTCCACCTTAACTTGATTACATTTGCAAACGATTGCAAATAAGATCACATTCACAGGTACCAGGGATTAGAACATCAACATACATTTTTGTGAAACACAATTCAAACCATGAGAGTTAGTAGTGCTTATTTTTGCAATTTATATACATGGGCTCATACAGTATTACTTTTTGTGTCTGGCTTCTTTTGCTTAACTTTATGTTAGTGATATTCATTCATATTGTTGTGTGTAGTTATAGCTAATTCAATCTCCTTGCTCTATAGCAGGGGTTGGAAACTATAGTCCATGGGCCAGCCATCTATTTTTGTAAATAAAGTTTTACTGGAATACACCCATGTCTATTCATTTACACATTGTCTACGTCTGCTTTTGGGTTGCAAAGACCTACAAAGACAGACTTGCATAGTTATAAAGATCTATAGTCTGCAAACCAAAAACATTGACTATCTGGCCTTTTAAGAAAGTTTTCTGACCCCTGTAGAATTCTATTGGGTCAATATACCACAATTCATTTGTCTGACTAACTGCTGATGAGCTTTTGGCTGGTTTCCATTTTAGGGCTAATATGATAGTACTGCTATGAACATTCCAAAATACATCTTTTGGTGAACATATATGCACACTTCTATCTGGTATATACCTAGAAGAAGAATTGCGCTATCACATAATATGCCAGGGGAATTACTCTATCATAGAATGCATATGCTAAGCTTTAATAAATACTGCTAGTTTTCTGAAGTAGTTGTAGCAATCTATAATCATATTAGTGATTAAGAGTAACAGTTGTTATATATCCTCATTAATGCTTGGTATTTTCTTTTTCACTTAAGTCCTTTTGATGGTTGAACAATGATACAGCAGTATCTCGTAGATTTTCATTCTCACATTGTCTAATGAACTTCAATACCCTTTAATATGTTCTTGACGTTTTGGATATCTTCTATTTTGAAGTGTCTGTTCAATTGGGTACTCATTTTTAAAATATTTACTAATACACATAAGAGTTCCTTATATATTATGTAGAATCGTTCTTTTCAGTGTATTAATTTGTTAAGGCTGCCATAACAAAGTGGCAGATTGAGTGGCTTAAACAACTGAAATTTATTGTCTCACAATTCTACAGGCTACAAGTCTAAGATTAAGGTGTTGGTAGGGTTCCTCTCCTTGGCTTGTAAATGTTTATTGCTCACTGTGTCTTCACATGATCTTCTCTCCATGCGTGCCTGCATCCTAATTTCCTCTTCTTATAAGAACACCAGTCATATTGGATTGGGGTTCACCCTAAGGAACCCTATTTTAATTCAATTATCTTTTACAGACCCTATCTCCAAATAGAGTCGCACTCTGATGAATTCAGCATATTAATTTGGGGGTGCACACAATTCAGCTCATAACAACCAGGTATATGTATTCAATTTTTTTCCTCACATTCAGTGAGTTGCACCCTTCACTCTCTTAATGGTATCTTTTTGATGAACAGAGTTCTTAATTTTAACATAGTCATATTCATTATGTTTTTATGGTTAGAATGTTTTGTGCCCTGTTTTTTTTTTAAAAAAGCCAACCTATCCCAAGGTCTTTTTTCCTCTAAAAGTTTTATTGTTTTTCTTTCACATTTAAATCAGTCATCTATTTGGAAATAAGTTTTGTGTACAGTGTGAGGTGTGGGCTGACATACAATTTTTTCTTTTTTCTTTTTTCTTTTTTTTTTTTTTTGAGACGGAGTCTTGCTTTGTCGCCCAGGCTGCAGTGCAGTGGCAATCTCGGCTCACTGCAAGCTCCACCTCCCAGGTTCATGCCAGTCACCTCCTGAGTAGCTGGGACTACAGGTGCCTGCCACCATGCCTGGCTAATTTTTTGTATTTTTAGTAGAGATGGGGTTTCACCATGTTAGCCAGGATGGTCTTAAATCTCCTGACCTCGTGATCTGCCCACCTCAGCCTCCCAAAGTGCTGGGATTACACGCGTGAGCCACCGTGCCCAGCCTGACATACAATTTTTTCAATATGGACGTCCAGTTGCTCTAGCAGCATTTATTGAAAGACTGTCATTTTTCCAACTGCATGGCACTTCACCTTTGTCAGAAATCAATGACTGTATTATTTGTAGGTGTATTTCTGGACTCTAGTCCATTCCACTGGTTAATGTGTCTACCCTTATGCCTACATCACATTCTTTTATCTATTGTTTAATAACAGGTCTTGATATCTAGTAAAGTAGGTTGCCCAAATATGTTTTAGTTCAAGTTTGTCCTGACTACCCTGTCCTTTTGAATTTTCATATGAATTTTACAATTAGCTGGTCATTTCAGAAAAAAATGACAACAACAGCAAAACCCTGCTGAAATTGGGATGGCATTGAATATAAAGATTAATTTGGCGAGAACTGACATCTTTACAATATTAAACTTTTCAGTCCTTGAAATGGTATCTTAGTTAATGTATGTTTTCCCTAATTTCCTTTAAAAAATGATTTTTAGTTTTCATGTAGTGGTCTTGAGCATTTTTTGTTATTCTATTACTAGGCTGATATTTTATGCTATTGTAAATGCTGTTTTAAAATTATAATTTCTCCTTTTTGCTGGTATTTAGGAATACAATGGACTTTTAAATTTCTTAATTAAATTATAATTCATACCATACCATTCACATTTTTAAACTGTACAATTCAGTGGCTTTTTAGTGTATTCCCAAGGCTGTGCGACAGTCATCATACAATTCCAGAACACTGTCATCACCACACACAAAAAAACCCCACCATATAACGATTAGTAGTCATTCCTCATTTATTTCTGCCCTCAACCCCTGACAACCACCAATCTACTTTCTGTCTCTATAGATTTACCTGTTGTAGACGTTTCATATAAATTGAACGACACAATATCTGGTCTTTCATGACTAGTTTCTATCTAGCATGTTTTCAAGGCTCATCGGTGCTGTAGCATGTATCACTAGTTTTTCTTTTTGGCTGAATAATATTCTATTGTATGGATATACCACATTTTGCTTATCTATTCATCAGCTGATAGATATTTGGGTTGTTTCCAGTTTTGGCTATTATAAATAATGCAGCTATATACATTCATGTCTAAGTTTTCATATGGTTATGTTTTCAATTCTTTTGGATATACTCCTAGGAGTACAATTGCTGGATCATATGTTAATTCCATGTTAAATTTCTTGAGAAACTACCAACTGTGTTTCAAAGCAGTCCACAATTTTACATTTTCACTAGCAGTGTATGAGGTTCCAGTTTCTCCCTATCCTTATCAACACATGCTATTGTCCAACTATTGTCCATCATTTTGACTAAAGCCATCCTCCTGAGTGGGAAGTGGTATCTTACTGTGGTTTAGATTTGCATTTCTGCGTTGACTAACAATGTAGAGGATCTTTTCATATGTGTGTTAACCATTTGTATCACTTCTTTGGAAAATGTCTCTTCAGATCCCTTGACTAGTTTTATTTTTATTTTATTTTTGAGACTAAGTCTCACTCTGTCACCCAGCTTGGAGTGCAGTGGCACGATCTCAGCTCACTGCAACCTCTACCTCCTGGGTTCAAGCAATTCTTCCACCTCAGCCTCCTGAGTAGGTGGGATTACAGGTGTGCACCACTATGTCTGGATAATTTTTATATTTTTTAGTAGAGATGGGGTTTCACCATATTGGCCAGGGTGGTCTTGAACTCCTGACCTCAAGTGATCCACCCAACTCAGTCTGCCAAAGTGTTGGGATTACAGACATGAGTCACTGTGCCCAGCCCCTTGACTAATTTTAATTGGGCTATTTGTCTTTTTACTGTTGAGATGTAAGATTTCTTTATATATACTCAATACTAGTTTGTTATCAGATATATATGATTTTGCAGTATTTTCTCCCATTCTGTGGGTTGTCTTTTCACTTTCTTAATAGTGTCCTCTGAAGCACAAAAGTTTTTAATCTTGATTAAGTCCAATTCATCTATTTTTTCTTTGGTTGCTAGAGCTTTACATGTCATACCTAAGAAACTGTTGCCTTGTACATGGTAATGGATGAAGATATACACCTATATTTTATTTTAAGAGTTTTATAGAGTTTTTTGTTTGTTTGTTTGTTTGTTTTTGAGACAGAGTTTCACTCTTATTGTCCAGCCTGGAGCGCAATGGAGCGAGCTTGGCTCACTGCAACCTCCGTCTCCTGGGTTCAAGTGATTCTCCTGCCTCAGCCTCCTGAGTAGCTGGGATTACAGGGGACCACCACCATGGCCAGTTAATTTTTTTTTTTTTTTGTATTTTTAGTAGAGACAGGGTTTCACCATCTTGGCCAGGCTGGTCTTGAACTCTTGACCTCAGGTGATACACCCACCTCAGCCTCCCAAAGTGCTGGGATTACAGGCATGAGCCACCGTACCTAGTGAGTTTTATAGTTTTAACTCTTACCTTTAGGTCTTTGATTCATTTTGAGTTAGTTTTTGTATATGGTATGAGGTAGGAGTCCAAATATATCCTTTTGCATGTGTCTATGCAGTTCCCCAGCCCTATTTCTTGAAAAATTATTTTCAAATTCTTTTACCATCAAATTGTTTTGGCATCCTTGTCAAAAATCAATTGGCAGAGAGGTATAGGTTTATTTCTATACTCTCAGTTGTATTCCATTGATCTTTATGTCTATTATTATGACAGCAGCACCTTGTCTTAATGACTGCAGCTTTGTAACAAGTTTTGAAACCAAGAATTGTGAGTCCTCTACCTTCGTTTTTTTTTTTTCAAGGTTAGCTTGGCTATTCTGGGTCCCTTGTATTTCCACATGAATTTTAGGATCAGCCTGTGAATTTCTGCAAAAAATACAGCTAGGATTTTGATAAGGACTTTGTTGAATTTGTGGATTAATATGAGAAGTGCTGCCATCTCAACAATATTGACTTTCAACCCACGAGTGTAAAATATTTTTCAATTTACTTGGAACTTCTTTATTTCAATGGTGTTTTGTAGTTTTCAGTGTTCATTTCTTATGCTTTTTTGTTCAATTTATTCCTAAGTATTTTATTCTTTTTGAGGCTATTGTACAATTTTTTTTATATTGACTGCATTCAGTGATATTTCTAAACATACTAATTCCAACAGCATGTCTATAGAGTCTTTTAGATTTTCTCTATAAATAATCATGTTGCTTAGAAGTAATGACAATTTCTTTAATTCTTTTCTTTTCTTTTTTTTTCCTTTTTGTTGAGACAAAGTCTCACTCTGTCGCCCAGGCTGGAATGGAGCAGTGTAATCATAGCTCACTGTAACTTCAAAAACCTGGACTCAAATGATCTTCCCATTTCAGCCTCCAGGGGAGCTGGGTCTACAGGCAAACACCGCCACATGTGGCTACCTTTTTCTCTTTTTGTAAAGATGGAGTTTCACACTGTTGCCCAGGCTGGTCTTAAACTCCTGGATTCAAATGATCCTCCTACCTCGGCCTCCCAAAGTTCTGGGATTATAGGTATGAGCCACTGTACCCAGCCCCCTTTTTGCTTTTTTTAAGTATTATTGTATTACTAAGACTTCCAGCACAATATTGAATAGAAATAGTAACACAGAGCATCCTTGTAACATTCTCCAACTCAATGGGAAAGTGTTTAACATTTTACTATCGAGTATAACATTTGCTATAGTTTTTGTAGATATTCTTTATATTTAAGAGGTTCCAGGCCAGGTGCAGTGGCTCACCCTGTAATCCCAGCACTTCGGGAGGCCGAGGCAGGTGGATCACCTGAGGTCGAGAGTTCGAGACCAGCCTGACCAACATGGAGAAATCCCGTCTCTACTAAAAATACAAAATTAGCTGGGCAGGGTGGTGCAAGTCTGTAATCCCAGCACTCGGGAGATTGAGGCAGGAGAATAGCTTGAACCTGGGAGGTGGAGGTTGCGGTGAGCAGTGATTGCGCCATTGCACTATAGCCTGGGCAACAAGAGTGAAACTCTGTCTCAAAAACAAAAACAAAACAAAACAAAAAAAGTTCCCTACTATTTCTAGTTTGCTAAGAGTTTTTTTTTTTTTAAATCATAAATGAGTATTGAATTTTGTCAAACATTTTTGACACCTATCAAGAAGATCAAATGGTTTTCTCCTTTTTCTCTGTTAACATAGTGAATTATGTTGATCTACTTTTGAATGGTAAGCCTCTCTTGCATACATGCAATAAACCATACTTAATTGTGCTTTTTAAAAATCTAGCCGAATTCAGCTTGTGAATATTTCATTAAAGACTTTTGGATCTATGTTCATGAGATACGTTGCTAAATAATTTCCCTTTCTTTTTAATGTCCTTGTCAGGTTTTGATATACTGGCCTCATTAAAAAAAAAAAAAAACGAAACATTAGAAAATATTCTTTTTTTTTCTATTCTCTGGAAAAGTTTAGGTAAGTTTGATATTATTTCTTCTTAATTGAGAAAAATTAACAGTGAAGTCATCCATGCCTCAAGTTTTCTTTGTGGAAAAATTTTTACTAACAATTGCTACAATTTCATTACTAGTATCAGACTACTCAGTTTTTATTTTCTTCTGTCAGTTTTGGTAAGCTCTGCTTCTCAATAAATTTTCTCATTTTAACCCAAACTATGTCAAATTTATCATTACAAAATTGTTAATACATTGTTATTATGCTTTTGAATATCTTCAGTAACTTTTTGATGTACAATGTAATATCCTCTTCTTCATTCTTGATATTGTTGTGTTTTCTTTCTTTTTCTCTTGATCAGTCTTTGCTCATAGAGAGTTCTTAATATTATTTATCTTTTCTAAGAACCAAATCTCAGCTTTGTTGATTTTTCTGTTGTATATTTATATCCTATGTATCGTTGATTTCTGTTTTTCTCGTTACATTATTGTTTGATACGGCATATCCTTGAGATGCAAGCTTGTATTTTTTTGCTTTGCATTTTATTTCCACATATATTTTAAACTCTGAAAGCCATTTCAATTATTGTTTTACATAGTCGATTTATATTTAGCCATATATTTATCCTTTCTACTCTTCTTCATTCCCTCCAGTAAGTCCATGTTTTCATCTGCGATCATTTTCCTCTAAGGAAATCTCTTTAGCATTTATTTTATTTTATTATTTTATTTTGAGACAGGGTCTCACTCTGTTACCTAGGCTGTAGTAAAATAGTGTGATCTCAGCTCACTGCAGCCTCAACTTCCCAGGGTCAAATGATCCTCCCACCTCAGCCTCCCAAGTAGCTGGGACCACTGGTGCACGTCACCACACTCACTAATTTAATTGTTTTGTACAGACAGGGTTTCACCACATTGCCTAGGCTGGTCTTGAACTCATAGGCTCAAGAGATCTGCCCATCTTGGCGTCCCAAAGTGCTAGGATTATAGGCATGAGCCACTAAGCCTGGCCTTAGTATTTGTTTTAATTCAGGCTGATAAATATACTAATAGTGATAAAGTTATTTAGTTATTTTCTTTCTCTATGTCTTTTTTCACTTTCATCGTGAAGGATATTTTCCACAGGGCAGAAACATAGGTTGGTAAAATTTTGAATATGACGTTCCATTGTCTTCTGTTTTCCATCATTATTGTTGAGAAGTCAGCTGTCAGTTTCGCTGTTGCTCTTTTGAAGGGAATGCATAAATGATGTGTCTAATTTTAACATTTTCAGCAGTTTTGCTACAATGTGTCCAGGTGTGGTTTTCCCTGTATTTGCCTCTGTTTGGGGTTTACCAAAATTCTAAATCTGTTGGTTGATGTCTTTTATTATTTTGAAATGGACTCTGCCATTGTCTCTTTGAAGGTTAATTTTGTCCCATTCTCTCTCTACTCTGCTTCTGGGACTTTAATTATGCATATGCTAGACCTTTTTTTTTTTTTTTTTTTTTTTTTGCGTATTATATTCCTTTGTGTTCTTTCCATTCTCTTATCTCTGGGCTTCAATTTGGANGTTCTAAGTAAAAGACTGTAAATTTCTGCTGAACATCAAGCCCAACTGGAAAATGAAAAAAAGTATACAAATGCTTATTTAATTCATATAAATCCACATATGAGAACACATTTCTTTTTATCTCTCTTATATTTTTATAACTTCTAGAGCTAAGAAGTCCACAAAGTTAAAATATGTTGAAAGGTTAAAAAATATGACAACTAAAAAATTATATATTGATCATTATAAAAATAAAAATCTTCCAACAATAACCGCAATTTTACTATCTAGGAAAATAAAATATCTATAAATGAAAGGATAAACTTTTAATTATGGCATCTTGGTCCATGATATCTTTTACATACCTAAATACATGAAACTTCCTTTAAAGTTTATTCACATTATCTAAATATCTTATTTTTGCATTATACCATTTATACTGTTTTTCTGTACCAGTATACAGGATGTAATTTTTAAATGCAATTATGTTATTTATATTCATGTGTTCATTACTTCAATTAACTTACCAAATTCAGAACTTATTAGATTTATGCTAAGATCTTCAGATTTAAGAGTTCTCTTCACAGCAATCTTTTTAGCCCAATTTCCAGCTTTTAGCAAAACAGAATCCCTAAAAAATAGTATAGTTTAAATAGTGATCTAAACCCTGAATGAAATACATATTAATTGTCAAGGGCTGATTGTTCTTAAGAAAGATACTCTCTAGTAGTAAACTGAAATCAATTGCTGAAAACTGCTTTCCCCAACTTTTAAGGAGGGAGAATAAAGTATCAATGGAACTCTCTTGCCCATGATTTTTTTTTAATTAATTAATTTTCTTTTTTCTGAGATAGTCTCACTCTTGCCTGGGCTGGAGTGCAGTGGTGCAATCATACCTCACTGCAGCCACAAACTCCTAGGCTCAGGCAGTTCTCCTGCCTCACTCTCCTGAGGAGCTGGGACCACAGGCACATTGGCACTAAGCCCAGATTATTTATTTATTTATTTTTGTAGAAATAGGGTCTTGCGGGGGGCGGAGCAAGATGGCCGAATAGGAACAGCTCCAGTCTCCAACTCCCAGCGCGAGCGACACAGAAGACCGGTGATTTCTGCATTTTCAACTGAGGTACTGGGTTCATCTCACTGGGGAGTGCCGGACAATCGGTGCTGGTCAGCTGCTGCAGCCCGACCAGGGAGAGCTGAAGCAGGGCGAGGCATCCTCTCACCTGGGAAGCACAAGGGGGAAGGGAATCCCTTTACCTAGCCAGGGAAACTGAGACACACAACACCTGGAAAATCGGGTAACTCCCACCCCAATACTGCCCTTTAAGCAAACAGGCACACCAGGAGATCATATCCCACACCTGGCCGGGAGGGTCCCACGCCCACGGAGCCTCCCTCATTGCTAGCACAGCAGTCTGTGATCTACCGGCAAGGCAGCAGCGAGGCTGGGGGAGGGGCGCCCGCCATTGCTGAGGCTTAAGTAGGTAAACAAAGCTGCTGGGAAGCTCCAACTGGGTGGAGCTCACAGCAGCTCAAGGAAACCTGCCTGTCTCTGTAGACTCCACCTCTGGGGACAGGGCACAGCTAAACAACAACAACAACAACAACAAAAAAGCAGCAGAAACCTCTGCAGACGCAAACGACTCTGTCTGACAGC
>NC_037668.1:119237658-119297276 GCF_003255815.1 Theropithecus gelada
AAATTAATGTGCAAAAATCACAAGCATTCTTATACACCAGTAACAGACAAACACAGAGCCAAATCAGGAATGAACTTCCATTCACAATTGCTTCAAAGAGAATCAAATACCTAGGAATCCAACTTACAAGGGATGTAAAGGACCTCTTCAAGGAGAACTACAAACCACTGCTCAGTGAAATAAAAGAGGACACAAACAAATGGAAGAACATACCATGCTCATGGATAGGAAGAATCAATATCGTGAAAATGGCCATACTGCCCAAGGTAATTTATAGATTCAATGCCATCCCCATCAAGCTACCAATGAGTTTCTTCACAGAATTGGAAAAAACTGCTTTAAAGTTCATATGGAACCAAAAAAGAGCCCGCATCTCCAAGACAATCCTAAGTCAAAAGAACAAAGCTGGAGGCATCACGCTACCTGACTTCAAACTATACTACAAGGCTACAGTAACCAAAACAGCATGGTACTGGTACCAAAACAGAGATGTCGACCAATGGAACAGAACAGAGTCCTCAGAAATAATACCACACATCTACAGCCATCTGATCTTTGACAAACCTGAGAGAAACAAGAAATGGGGAAAGGATTCCCTATTTAATAAATGGTGCTGGGAAAATTGGCTAGCCATAAGTAGAAAGCTGAAACTGGATCCTTTCCTTACTCCTTATACGAAAATTAATTCAAGATGGATTAGAGACTTAAATGTTAGACCTAATACCATAAAAACCCTAGAGGAAAACCTAGGTAGTACCATTCAGGACATAGGCATGGGCAAAGACTTCATGTCTAAAACACCAAAAGCAATGGCAGCAAAAGCCAAAATTGACAAATGGGATCTCATTAAACTAAAGAGCTTCTGCACAGCAAAAGAAACTACCATCAGAGTGAACAGGCAACCTACAGAATGGGAGAAAATTTTTGCAATCTACTCATCTGACAAAGGGCTAATATCCAGAACCTACAAAGAACTCAAACAAATTTACAAGAAAAAAACAAACAACCCCATCAAAAAGTGGGCAAAGGATATGAACAGACATTTCTCAAAAGAAGACATTCATACAGCCAACAGACATATGAAAACATGCTCATCATCACCGGCCATCAGAGAAATGCAAATCAAAACCACAATGAGATACCATCTCACACCAGTTAGAATGGCGATCATTAAAAAGTCAGGAAACAACAGGTGCTGGAGAGGATGTGGAGAAATAGGAACACTTTTACACTGTTGGTGGGATTGTAAACTAGTTCAACCATTATGGAAAACAGTATGGCGATTCCTCAAGGATCTAGAACTAGATGTACCATATGACCCAGCCATCCCATTACTGGGGATATACCCAAAGGATTATAAATTATGCTGCTATAAAGACACATGCACACGTATGTTTATTGCAGCACTATTCACAATAGCAAAGACTTGGAATCAACCCAAATGTCCATCAGTGACAGACTGGATTAAGAAAATGTGGCACATATACACCATGGAATACTATGCAGCCAGAAAAAAGGATGAGTTTGTGTCCTTTGTAGGGACATGGATGCAGCTGGAAACCATCATTCTTAGCAAACTATCACAAGAACAGAAAACCAAACACCGCATGTTCTCACTCATAGGTGGGAACTGAACAGTGAGATCACTTGGACTCAGGAAGGGGAACATCACACACCGGGGCCTATCATGGGGAGGGGGGAAGGGGGAGGGATTGCATTGGGAGTTATACCTGATGTAAATGACGAGTTGATGGGTGCAGCACAGCAACATGGCACGAGTATACATATGTAACAAACCTGCACGTTATGCACATGTACCCTACAACTTAAAGTATAATAATAATAAATAAATTTTTTTAAAAAAATGTATTTTAAAATTGTAAGTGTAAATTATGCAAGTTGGTAAAAATTTTCCATGAGTATAAATGAGTATTAAGTAAAAAATGCCTTCCCCCACAACTTTCCAGTCTGCTTCCCCAGAGGTCACAACTCTTAATATTCACCCTCATGACACAAGTTGACCTATGTAACAAACCTTCACATGTACCCCTGAAGTTACAATAAAAGTTTAAAAAAGAAAAAAAAAAAAAAAGAAAGAAATAGGGTCTCGCTTGTTGCCTAGGCTGGTCTGAAACTCTGGGCTTTAAGTGATCCTCCTGCCTCAGCCTCTCGAAATGCTGAGATTACAGGTGTGAGCCACCCCATCTGATCCCTAATTTTCTTAATTACAGCTGTTTCCATGTTACATTTACTCATTTTAGTCCCAATAAGAATATATACTTTGTGTCAATAACACATGTGCTTGCCCCTAAATAACTACCATTTTAAACTGGCTATACGTAAGTTACATGTATTATGAGAACAACTTCCATAGTATTTTTAAATTGGTATAAAATGGTTTGTATCTAATAACATCACAAACAAACCAGCAACCAATTTTATGACTGAACTTATTTTAGTCTCATATAGTCATAGATGTATTAGTCACAGAGAACAAAGATTTGTACAATAGCATATTCTCTGTAAGTGGGTCATGGTTAGCTGCGGGAGAGCAGTTACCAGTGAAAGGGATATCCTGGTCACTGCAGTCCCTTCAGAAACCTTGCATGCGACTTTTTGGCAAGGTATCTTCTAGTATACTGGCACAATTAGATTTCCATTTCAGAATTACAGTCATTCTTGAACTTACAACTACAGTAATATGGTTGGGAGTTTAGGCTCTGGAGTCAAACTGCTTGAGTTCAAATCTAGACTTTGCTATTAATTAGTCATATGACCATGATTAAAGTTTGATTAATCATAAATCAAACTCATTAAACTCTTTTTGTCTCAGTTTCCTCCTCTACAAAATATGGATAGCACCTGTCTCATACAAATATTAAATGATTCAATATTTGGAACCCACTAAGTGCAAAAAATATTAGTTATAGCTGCAACTGATATCCTTAGAGATTGCTTATGACATCCTGGGAGAAAATAATAGTATCTGGAAAATTGCTGAAGTAAAAATTATAGAATGGCATGCTACAGAACTAGATATAAGGGAGGGTACCTCCTCTATACATTTGCTTTGTTTGCTTGGATCCTACAATGGAGCTATAGTAATTTGTTAGATTTTAATTTGGAAGTAGAAGGTGTATTTTGAGGACAGTAGAAGAAAGACTGCATCCAAACAGTAGTAGGGCCATGAATGACTGGAGAAAAGCAGTGAAATAAGAAAGACCTCCTAGAGGTAATCTACTCACTTGTTTCAGACCATGGTGATAGATTTTATGCTTTGTTCATTTGAGTACTAAATATAACAATTTAAAAGAACAGACCCAATGTTAATATTTTCTTTAATAGAAAAATAGAGAAACTATCCCATTATAGTCTCAGGAAAATGTAATTTAGTTGATCCCACAATGAGCTTGTTATTTTTTTTTCCAGTAGAATTTTTCTTTTACAGTATATGATTAGAAATAAATCAAACACCAGAAATTTCACACTTACATAATCTTGTGCAGATAAACTACTTCATTATCTGCATCACCTATAATTAAGGTAACATAGTGAGAATCCGATGCTGTTCTTTTAGTTTGTAGCTGTTCAAAGTTTCTTAAAATAACAGTTACTAATATTTCTGCCATCGTATCACTATATCTTGTAATCTTTAAAAAAGAACAAGTATAAAAAGTGTTAAAAATAATCTTACTTCTCATACTCAGCTGAAGCCTATTTATGGGTAGCTTTATTTCTGAAAAGACAATAAAATATCTAAGAAACAGAAAATATTTACCTGATCCACTTTAAGTCCATATTTTGGTAGATACATCAGTTTCTTTTATCTGGGTTCCAAAGCGGGATGTCTATTTAAAATCTAAAAATATTTACACCATTATATTCTTACCACAACACTTGAAATTCTTTTAGTAAAATATTTTTTAGAATAAATAGCTTTAATAATGCTTATCACCCAAAACCTTGGTAAGTTAAAATACTTATGACTATGAGAAGGAAAATAACTTTTAATAGAAATAAAGGCAGACCTCAGAATTTAGCTAGAATTCAGGAATTAGGAATAAGTGAATGTAAATACTAATTCAAGTTCCCTTGCATCTGTCTCTTCTATTTTTTTAAAGGAAGTCAAACCAGCATTTATGATTGCATTTGACAATGTTATACCTGTGGAAAATTAATCAAACAACAACTTAAAAATAATCCACTTTAAATAAAACATATATTTAAATATATAACAACTAAATTAGTAAAAAAGAAATTTAAAGATCCAGTCAAATAAATAAAAGATTTTTGTAAAGGTTTGTGACATTATTCAATTATGCATATTTATTCAGACAAATAAAATATGCATTTGCTTTATAAAAGGAAGAGAAACTCTGGCCCACATGATGGACATTTAGTTTTACTATACGTCATCCATAGGCCAATCACCAAGAGACATGCACTTTTGTACTCATGCCTGAAAGAAAGGCAACATGATTCAAGGATCATGCTCGAATGAAGCAAGGGAATACTGCTTCATGAAGCTATGGCTCTCTGACCATTTCTGTCTTAGAAATACAGTTCTATGTTTCTGTACCTAAACCAGACTATTTTACTCTACTGCCTAAAACTTCCAATACTTTTCCACTGCATTTAGAATGAAGTGGTAATTTCCTTACCAGGGCCAAATTTCCTTACCTATATGAAATGACTACAGCCTATGTCTCAAATCTAATTTCATCTAACTCTCCTCTTGCTGACTACTCTCCAGTCACTCTTGCTTTCATTTTATTCCCCAAATACATCAAATTCGGTCGGGCCCAGTGGCTCATGCCTGTAATGCTAGCACTTTGGGAGGCCAAGGTGGGCGGATCACCTGAGGTCGGGAGTTCGAGACCAACCTGACCAACATGGAGAAACCCCGTCTCCACTAAAAATACAAAATTAGCCAGGCGTGGTGGTACATGCCTGTAATCCCAGCTACTTGGGAGGCTGAGGCAGCAGAATCGCTTGAACCCTGGAGGCGGAGGTTACAGTGAGCCAAGATCGTGCCATTGTAGTCCAGCCTGGGCAACAGAGCGAAATTCCATCTCAAAAACAAACAAACAAACAAACAACAACAAAAAAATCAAGTTCTTTTTCTTCTTTGGAGCTTTCCTATTTCATTATACTTTCAGAAGGCAGAATTTAAAATTCTTAAATGCTTATGAATGAATTTATCTAAATCCCCAAACAGAAGACACTGAGCAGTATAAAATTACAAAATATTACTACCTTGTCTAAGGCACATATATTACATGTATTACTGGTGAAGACATGACCCTATTTCCTTACTCATATATTTACTTGTTCTTGGGAATTTCTCTCAGTTCTTCTTTTTTTTTTTTTTTTTTGAGACGGAGTCTCGCGCTGTGTCACCCAGGCTGGAGTGCAGTGGCGCGATCTCGGCTCACTGCAAGCTCCGCCTCCCAGGTTCACGCCATTCTCCTGCCTCAGCCTCCGAGTAGCTGGGACTACAGGCGCCCGCCACCACGCCCGGCTAGTTTTTTGTATTTTTAGTAGAGACGGGGTTTCACCATGTTAGCCAGGATGGTCTTGATCTCCTGACCTCGTGATCCACCCGCCTCGGCCTCCCAAAGTGCTGGGATTACAGGCTTGAGCCACCGTGCCCGGCCTTCAGTTCTTCTTAAGACACAGCTTCTAGTACTCATAATTCCTTAATGTTCATTTCATTTTCCTCTGAAAATGTTTATTGACTTTTAACTTTTTAGTTTATAGCCACCATTAAAATCAATTTCTATGTATTATTTTTTTCAAGATGCTCAATAACATATTGGATTTGACTTTTTGTTTGGATTCTCTCACTTTTCTAGTATATGATTTTTTTTTTTCTGGGCAATATTTGCTTTTTTCTGTTCAGCTGTAATGAGTATGTGTGAAAACAGGTTAGTTTCACCAATCTGGAAGGGACAGAATGCAATAGATGCCCATATTGACAATACTCTAGAAAGCCAGAAAGATTGGCTTTTTCAAGTATAATGAAATTTACTAGTAATCACTTAGCCAAATTTCAAAATTTTCTAAATGTTGTATGGAACCACCTTTCCAATTGAGAACTCTTGCCTTTGTGGGATGGATGTGGTATTTGGTTACCAGGACTTCTGTAAGAAGGTTAGCCTTTCTATCAGGAATCTCTCCCCTTACTTGCACCAGCCAATCTCCCCTTCAACCCAGCTCCCATGACTTCCCAGTCAGCCCTCTGCCATCCCACTGATTTCAAATTTCACAGATACAAAAGGTAGGACTTCTTCATAAACAGTTGGTAATCTTTGTCCAAATAAATAACAAAATATCCCTAAAAATCCATTATTTAATTTGTTGATACCCCCAAGATGCATACAAAATTGTAAAATAACAAGGCTGTCAGTCATGAGATAGTGACTCTCTTTTTAGAATTCTAGCTATCTAAGAAGAAATAGGGTCACAAGGTCACAGGTACCAAACAGGAAAATCCTTTGTAAATGGTACTCCCTATCGTCTCAGAGCACACACTACACAAGGTTCCTATAGACAAAATAATCAGGCACAATCTTTTGTCTATGGAATCTCTATGAAAATCAGTATTAATACCCTACTGTTATTGAAAACCAAAAAAAAAAAATTAAGACATAAAGAAGTGACATAATTTTCTGTAATGAATTAGGAATGGCTAGGACTGCTGACTCTGTACCTTGTAATTGAGATCAAAACAAAATATTAGTCATAAAAGTGGAAGAGAGGGCATCACATAGTTACCTAATTATTATAACCAAATTTCCCCCTTGTTATGAGAAACAATTTTCAAATGAGAGCATTAATTTTTATTAGGTTTCTCATGTACTCGTGTACCATTCAGTTGATTTCAAATGGCATCCTTTAAGCAGGAGCAAATGAAAATCAGATTTTTGAAAGTAAAGTACAGCACTTATTTAAGCCTACAAACACATATCTTCCTTGAAGGTATGTAATCATCACAGAATAATTTTACTAACAGTGAATACAAAATAAATTGCAGACATGGCCAAACTGCCTGCCTGTATTCAGTACCTACCAATTTTTTCCAGTTGTTTGGATACATGCAGAGAGTCTTCCCAAAGTTTACACCTAAAACATTTAGCTAAAATCAAACTATTCAATAGTACGGTGAACTTCTTTTCTTGAGCAGCTACAAAATCTGATAACCCTTTTAAAAAGTTTCCAATATTAAATCTAATATACCAGTTTATTGGAAAAAATATTTAAAATCCACTAATCCTGTAACATACGTCTTGTAATTCGGGAGCCATGTCTGAAAATCGTTGCGGTATTTTGCGTCAAAGCAAAATCTTGTATGGGAATGCATCCTAGTTGAGCCTGAATAAGACTGGGGGAAAGAAAAAAATTGTTACTCCCTTTTAAGGGTTATCTATCTTACAGTATTTGACATCACTCACTGAAGTATTCCTTCTTAAAACTTTTCTCTGCCTTAATTTCTGCAATACTACATGATTCTCTATCTTGCACAGTTATTATTGCAGGTCAATAATAAAAGTTCCTTCCCTTTTCCCCAAATCCTCAAAGTTGTCTTTATTTATTTATTTATTTATTGCTCTTCTTTATTCACTCTCTCTCTCTAAAATATCTCATTTCTTCTCAGACTTTCATTATAATCTCTAGACTGACAAAAATTACAGGAGACTTTCACTTAGACTGTTAATCTCAACTATCTCAAATTGTTTTCATATTCTCCTCCAATACAGTTCTATTTTTGGGCTCTACTATTTCTTTTCAAGGAATTAGAGAAAAATAATACAACTTGTTTAATCAACAAATTTTTATTAAATGCTTATTAAGTGCCAGGCATAACATTAGGTGCTGATAATTCTGTTCAGTGTATGAAGGTCAGTAGCATATAAGCTGGTTATTCTAAACCAGCAGCTGCTTAGCTACTAAATTTGAGGTGTTAGTTGTATAAGGGGAAAAAAGACACTAGTGCCTGTGTGCCTACTATATCCCAAGTTCTCTGCTACCTGTTTTGCCAATAAACTTACATAATCAGGCAATGACATGCAAATCACTGATGGTTCTAACTAAAATTACTGTCTGTATTATTACTCTCTTAAGGGGATCTCTTTTAAAAAACAAATTTCTTCCTAAACTCCTCAGTAGAAGGAGATCTCCTGACAAGACCAAAACAGTCAGCTATACAAAGAAAAAGGGTAGAATAGTTATATTTCATGATTTAGTTTAGCAGAAGATACATGAAAATTGAAAGAAGTAATCAACTCTCTTCCTGGAATGGATGTATACAGCAGAAATTTAAACTATTCACTTTTTTTGGCTATGGTATATGCTTCTGAAAATTATTTTATATCATCTATTAAGAAATAGTTACAAAGATACACAGTATACTATCAAAGAAGGAACTGATGGAAAAATGTAAATGGGGTGCTTTTAAATGCTGGGTAAATAAAACTCCTTGTTAAGCTACCTAGGGATGTACAAATGTGGAGTACAAAATTGCTGAAGTAAAAATAAGACTTTTCAAGTAATATTTATTTATATTAAAAAGCAATATTTCTAATAATAAATAGGACACTTTTCAACATCATACTTCCCTGTCAGAAATCTTATTTCAAGAAGCAGTAATAAAACAGGGATAGGAGGAAGGACAGGGATTTAAGCTAGTAGGTACAGAACCATGGCAGGGCTCTCTGTTTCTCTGCACCAGATAAGGCAAGCAGTGATGTCCTGTGATCTTACCCCGAGCTTGTCCTCAGTAGAAATAGAAGTGCCACAGCCTCAGGTGAAGTGGCACCTCTACCACCTCAACTAATAGGGGCAGAGTTACATGGTAGTTATGACTAACCCAGGGTTAGTAAAAGCATTAAATGAGATAAAGTATTGATTCAGTTAGAATTACATTCATGATCAGACCATATCAGTCTACACACAAACAGTTCATTCTTGTGTGTAAAAAGGGAATCCAGAGTTGGGAAGTCCAGGGCTTCGTATGGTGGCTCCGTATCACACCCTGTCAGTTCGCTGAAAAGTACCAGTTAAAGAAAACAGATCTAGTGCTGAAGAGGGAAGACCTAGGCATTAAAGCTAGGAAGAATTTTAAAATAACCTTAAATTAAAAGGGCAGAGCCAGGCACGCTGACTCACGTCTGTAATCCCAGTACTTTGGGAGGCTGAGGCAGGCAGATCACTTTTGAGGTCAGGAGTTTGGGACCAGACTGGCCAACATGGTGAAACCCCGTCTCTACTAAAAATACAAAAATTAGCCAGGTGTGATGGTGTGCTCCTGTAATCGCAGCTACTCTGGAGGCTGAGGCAGGAGAATCGCTTGAGCCCGGGAGGCAGAGGCTGCTGTGAGCTGAGATCATGCCATTGCACGCGAGCCTGGGCCACAGTGCAACACTCTGTCTCAAAATAAATAAATAAATAAAAACAATAAAAAGGGCAGAAACCAGAAACTTTAAGGTTAAAATCCTAAAACTAAGAGGATTAACATCTACTTGGAGAAGAACAGATTCAGCAAAGTAACGGATATGACAAAGCCATGAAAAAGGTAACTATGAGCCATCATCACCTACCAAAAGACTATAAATTTTGTATTAAGACCCATCCATCCCACACATACACACATTCTCTCTTCTTGGCTATGCTTAAATAAGATGCACAAAGGCATGAAATGATAATGGGAATCTAAATTATGATATGTATAAAAACAATTATAAAGTATAATAATTAACTTTAAAAGTTGACAGCTTCAATCAAAAGAATATACTACCCAATTTAAAGCAAAGTTAATGGAAGCACTGAAAGTGCAAATAAAGTGTTCCCAAGAAAATGAGTGTGGAAAAATACTTGATTTAATTTGACTCAATAATTTATGCAACACATTACACTGGGGGAAAAAATGAGAAAATCAAGAGTTCTAGACAGCAACATAACCTTGGCAAAGTCATAACTTATTTGGGCATCACTTACATCATTTGTAAAATGAGAGGATTGGGCTATATGATCTCTTAAGTTTACTATGATCTCTAAGGATATATGAATTTATGGAAATAAATATTTGAATATAGAAGTACAGCTAAAAAAATAAATACTAACTTCTGTGGTACAAGCTACAAATCTGCCTGATGAGTTGTAAACAACGAGAAGACTGTTTTATAGACTTAAAGGTATTTGGAAGATAAAATTTAATGAGATGTCAGGAAGAATCCCAAAGAAAGAAGGACCTCCTCTAACTATGGAGGAAAAAGAAATTCTTTGGCTAATTGGTTTTATTGAGCCACATTTAAAAAGATCATTTCACCTTAAATTACATAACACTAAGACCTACATCCTCAGAAAGCCAAGCACTCAGCATAGCAGAAAACAGTATCATTGCATTTGTGACTGCAAACTGCTAAAAGTCACAGGTTACAGTGTAACCTTAATTTACTCTTTCCATTACTAGTGTCTGTACAAACTCCCCATTTTTTGGCAGAATAGTCATCCACTGTCACATATACACTACTTTACTCATGCTTTTGCTTTTACTCTTTGTCTCTCCCAGAACACCATTACTATTCAGTAGATATTTATCACACAGGTTTTCATACCGTCCATTATTTTTAAATGTATTACTCTCATTCAAGCTAACTTGAAAGCTCCTGACAATGAGAAGCATAAGAAGCACGTCTTCATTCAACCGTCCACCTTGCCTCAACAAAACACACACTTAACAAATGTTTGTTAAGAAAAAGCATTCACAAATCATCAATTTTAAAGTCTGAGAGTTCTAAGAAATTAATTTCACAACCATATTCTGACTCATTTTTATGTAATTTTTTCTGTATTAAGAAAAACAAATTTAAATTTTTTTTAAAACCAAAAAAAGAAAACTTTCATAAATATGAATCATCTTTACCAATTTACTTTCATTTCTTTTGTTTTAATTCTTCCTTCCATTGGGAATGTGTAAATAAAACCACATGGCAAAACATTGATTATTATTTATTTTAATTAAATAAAACCTCTTAAAATTATTTAAAACATATGCAATTTCTGTACCTGGTAGTTATCCAATTTAGATCTTTGTTCAAAGTATTCAGTGTTTTCTTTTCATTTATCCTTAACTGTATATCTAGAAATTCCTTGCAGCTGGCTATCAATGTAACCTATAACATTTCAGCAGTTGTCCATTTAAAGAAGTCTATTTTTTGTTTATTTCCTCTCATCCTTTCTCCAAATTTATTTATTTTTCTAACTGCCTTAAACCATCACAGTTTTATCAATTAACAGAGTTAAAAACCTGCTTTATACATTTTGCTTCTTTAAGGGTTCATTCATTCACTAGCAAATGCTTACAAACTCCTATTATATACCAGACACTGCATTAGATACCGGGACTATACCAACAGGACTTTAACGATTAACAAGATAGAATTAAAAATATCTAGCCCAGTGTCGATCACATAGTAATAAATAAGTCCTCAATAAACATTGCTTTTGTTACTACTACTACTACTACTGCTGCTGCTGCTGCTGCTGCTGCTGCTGCTACTACTACTACTGCTATTCTACTGTTCTATAGTTTGCAAATCGTTATCTCAATTTGATAATTTTGTCATAGAAAGAATGTTTTAGATATTAGGAAATTTGGATTCTAGAGCCTACTTCTGACAGATGACAAACAAAGTAGTCTCTGTGCTTTGGTTTCCCACATATCTAAAATGGAACTAACACTTGTTAGTTAGAACAGAATAAAGAACCCAGAAAGACATCCATACACATCCAGTGAACTCATTTTTGACAAAGGTGGCAAGTACATACATTAGGGAAGACAGTCTCTTCAATAAAAGGTGCTGGGAAAACTGGATATCCACATGCAGAAAAATGAAACTAGACCCTCTATCTCTTGACATATATAAAAATCAAATCAAAATGGAGTAAATACTTAAATCTAACAACTCAAACTACAAAACTACTACAAGAAAATATTAGGGAAACTCTCCAGGCCATTGGTCTGGGCAAAAATTTCTTGAGTAATACCCCACAAGCACAGGCAACCAAAAATGGACAAATGGGAACATATCAAGTTAAAAACCTTCTACACAGCAAAGGAAACAATCAACAAAGTGAAGAGAAAACCCACAGAATGGGAGAAAATATTTGCAAACTACCCATCTGACAAAAGATTAATAACCAGAATATATAAGGAGCTCAAAAAAACCTATAGGAAAAAAATCTAATAATCCAGTTGAAAAACAGGCAAAAGATTTTAATCAACATTTCTCAAAAGAAGACATACAAACAGCAAACAGGCATTTGAAAAGGTGCTCAACATCACTGATCATCAGAGAAATGCAAATCAAAAGTACAATGTGATATCATCTCACCCCAGTCACAATGGCTTTTATCCAAATAACAGGCAATAATAAATGCTGGAGAAGATAAGAAGAAAAGGGAACCCTTGTACACTGTTGGTGGGAATGTAAATTAGTACAACTACTATGGAGAATAGTTTGGAGGTTCTTCAAAAAACTAAAGAGAGAGCTACTATATAATCCAGCAATCCCACTGCTGGGTATATACCCCAAAGAAAGGAAATCATTATATCAAAGAGGTATCTACACTCTCAGTGTTTATTGCAGCACTGTTCACAATAGCCAAGATTTGGAAGCAACTTAGTGTCCATCAACAGATGAATGGATAAAGAAAATGTGGTACATATGCACAACGGAGTATTAGTGAGCCACAGAAAAAATGAGATCCTATCATTCGCAACAACATGGACAGAACCACAGGTCATTATGCTAAGTGAAATAAGACAGGCACAGAAAGCCCAACATTGCATGTTCTTACTTATTTTTGGAATCTGAAAATCAAAATAATTGAACTCATGGACATAGAAAGCAGAAAGATGGTTACCAGAGGCTGGGAAGGGTAGTGACAGGGTGGAGGGGAGGTTGGTGGGGATGATTAATGAGTACAAAAAAAAAAAAAACAAAAACCAGAAAGAATGAATAAGACCTAGTATTTGATAGCATAACAGGGTGACTATAGTAAATAATAATTTGAGAATACATTTTTAAATAACTTAAAGAGTATAATTGGACTGCTTGTAACACAAAGGATAAATGCTTGAGGGGATGGGTTTTCCATGATATGATTATACGCATTGCATTCCTGTACCAAAATATCTTATGAACTCTATAAATATATATACTTATTATTTACCCACAAAAATTTAAAAATAATTTAAAACATTTTCTTAGCATGTACTTTGTGCCTATAATGCCACCAGGCACAAAAGACACACCAAAAAATGTAGAAGACACAATCTCTAGAACTTATAGGTTGGCTAGGAAGATAACTACATGCCAAGTACCTAGAGGACAAAAAATCAGCTAACGTTAGTATTTACATACAAACTGGAGTATGGAGAAAGTCAAACCTAAGAGGAATGGTCAGTGTAGAATGGCCTACTACAAATAATGGATCTTGAGAAGGGTTTTTAAAGTGACTAATATGGTTTGGTAGAGAGGAAATAATGCAATTATGACCTTGGGGAAAATCCTGTTTATCCAAAGAGTAAAGTTAAAAAGACTCTTTAGAATACTGTAATGATGGCTGGAAATACATATAGCTTGATAGTGATTATGAGTCCTGATCAAACTGAGTTGATTAGAATCCCTGCTCCTCCTCTTATTGGGCAGGAAAGTGATCATGTACAAGTTACGTGACCAGGTTCTTAATGTAATGTGGGAATAATAAAACCACCCACCTCAGAAGTTTGTTGTGGAGAAGATTAAGTGCAATTAAAAATAGGTATATAGTACTTAGCATGGTGCCTAATATTTAATAAGTGTTATCTATTTTTATTATTAAAACATGACAAATGATAAACTAGAGAGGCCCTGAAAGAGCCCTCAAATGATATTAAAAGAAGTTATATTTTGGATTTGATTTGTAAAATAACAGGTGATCACTTAAAATTCTTGAGCAATATTTTAATTAAATTGGATTCTGAAAATAAGTATATTTCAGAAAAAGAACAGCAGATTGGTTGTGGGTAGGAGTACGGGAGAAGTGGGGGTAAGTAACTGATGAAGTGGAATTCACTTAAGAGGTTACTGGATTCGGCCGGGCGCGTTGGCTCACACCTGTAATCCCAGCACTTTGGGAGGCCGAGGCAGGTCTATCACGAAGTCAGGAGTTCGAGACCAGCCTGGTCAAGATGGTGAAACCCTGTCTCTACTAAAAATACAAAAATTAGCTGTGTGCGGTGGTGGGCACCTGTAATCCCAGCTACTCGGGAAGCTGAGGCAGGAGAAATGCTTGAACCAGGAAAGTGGTGAAGGTGGAGGTTGCAGTGAGCCGAGATTGTGCCACTGCACTCTAGCCTGGGTGACAGAGCAAGACTATTAAAAAAAAAAAAAAAGTCACTGGATTCAATTATAAGTTGTCTAGAAACATTCCAAAGAATGTCAAGCCTTACGAACACATAGAAAACAGCTGGGAAGAAGAAAGTAGCATACTGCTTCTCAAGGAAAGGGCTAACATTTATGCATGTACTAAATGTTTTGCTGAAGAAGAAAAGATTTTTTGGCATTCCAACAGAGTTACAAGCATCAAGGACATGGTACAATAGATAAAACTAACAATCAGGAATAGAGAAGTAGCCAGGCTCTCAATTAGGAGCCTGGTGAATATGTTCAGCCAACATGTGAATAATGGATTAGTTCATAAAAAGGAGCTTCTGAGAGAAGTGTGTGAGATATCAAGATTATGATCACCAAGGGAACTAGTTAACCATTGCAGTATATGTAAAGATGGTCTTCTTACCCTAGATATTTATAAAAAGTTAATATAAGGTCTCTTCCTATTAGAGAAAATGAAAGGTTTTAAGAAAAGACTTAATACTTGTTGGCTTATTAGTAGAGATGGAGCTTTCCTAGGTAAGACAGAAAAACATAACCTACAAAGGAAAGCATAAGGAAAATGAATCAAAGCAGAGGGAAGGAAAGGAAATTTTTAAAGATTTGCAAGTAAAGCGAGGAAATAAACAACTTGTTATTAATATAGATATTGAATGATTAATATTCTTATAGGAAATTCAGGATATTTCAAAGTAAAGATCATAAAATAGAGTGGTGGGGAGCATGGAGGCCACGAGAATGTACCCTTCAGAATTGCTACTGCAAGAATTGTCAGTGACTGATGGCCCCAGCTGCTGTGCTCTGAATCATCATCATGTTTACACTGAGATCTACTTTCATGAGATGCCTCCAACCAATGACTGAGTACAGCAGGGATGCTAAGGTAGATCTATGAGAGTTCCTATCAACTTTGACACATGTTCTTGGGATTGCATTGCAGGCTAAGACCCCTCTCTCCCTCCCTCTCTCCCTTTCTCCTTCCCTCCTTGCAAGCTAAGATCCTCCAGGGGCTTTCTCTCTCCCATCCTCCTTGGAGGCTAAAATCCCTCCTGCCCTCCCCTCCTCCCTCCCTTCTTGCAAGCTAAGATCCCTGCCTCCCTCCCTCCTTGCAGGCTAAAATCTATCTCTCTCTCCCTCCCTCCCTTCCTTCTCCCTTCCTTCCAGAGTTACTGGATTCAATTATAAGTTGTCTAAAAACATCCCTTCCTCCATCCCATCCTTCCTTCCTCCCATACTTTCTCCCTCTCTGCCCCACCACGTTCCCTCCCTCCCTCCCCTCACATTCCTTCCTATCCTCCTTCCCTTTCCCTCCTTATCTCCATCCCTTCCTTTCCTACTTCCCTCTATCCCTTCCTTTCTTCTTTCCCTCTATCCCTATCTGTCAAAGAGGTAAGATCTGCATCCCAGTTTAATGACTCTTGCAGACTCTTGCAGTTACTACCTATCTTCAGAAGGTTAATTTCTCTTAAATTCACAGTAGAAATTCAACAACAGAAGCCGGGAAGGTTGCAGATTAAAAGGAATGCTTCTACACTGTTGGTGGGAGTGTAAGTAAGTTCAACTACTGTGGAAGACAGTGTGGTGATTCCTGTAAGACCTAGAACCAGAAATACTATCTGACCCAGGAATCCCATTACTATAAGACCCAGAACCAGAAATACTATTTGACCCAGCAATCCTGTTACTGGGTATACCTACCCAAAGGAATGTAAATCATTCTTTTGTAAAGAGACATGCACATGTATGTTCACTGCAGCACTGTTCACAATATCAAACACATGGAATCAACCTAAATCCCAATCAATGAAAGACTGTATAAAGAAAACGTGGTACATATACACCATGGGATACTATGTAGCCATGAAAAGGAATGAGATATGTCCTTTGCAGGGAAATGGATGGAGCTGGAAGCCGTTATCCTCAGCAAGCCAACACAGGAACAGAAAACCAAGCACCGCATGTTCTCACTTATAAATGGGAGCTGAACAATGAGAACACCTGGACACATTGTGGGGAACAACACACACTGGGGCCTGTTGGGGAGGGCGAGGGGAAGGAGAGCATCAGGAAGAATAGGTAATGGATGCTGGGCTTGATATGTAAGTGATGGTATGATCTGTGCAGCAAACCACCACGCCACATGTTTACCTGTAACAAATCTGCATGTCTGCACATGTACCAGAACAGTTGAAGGGGGAAAAATTGGCCTTTTGAGCCCTTCTCTCAGTACACATTACCTGGCAAGACAGGTAAAATCCTCAATTCAAACATGCGGATGAAAATACCTAGATACTTGAGTATTATGATTACAACCTAAAAAACAAAAACTATACGAAGCAGAATTATAGGGACATACAAACTAAAAACTGATATACAAAAAATAAACTCAAAGAGACAAAATAAAGTATAAGTAATATGAAGGAATAAGAAGTCATAAAAATGAATTAATTAGAAATACTATGTAAGAAAATTAAATCTAAATTAATAACAGGCTAAGAAATTACAAAGCCAGCACAGTGCAGCATCTGCCACAATTTGATGGGGAAGCTCAGAGTCCCATCTCCAGTGCTGCATCCCCTTTTTTCCAGGAGGCCTCAGGTGACTTGGCCACAGCCTCTGTCGCCCTGTGACCTGCAGATACTGGGAGATCCATAGGGAGAACTCTGGAACACCAGAAAAGCCAAGAAATTACATGCACAAATAAGAAATCATGTGAGCACACAGCAAGAAGGTGACTGTGTGCAAAGGAAGAGAATTCTCAACAGAATCTGACCATGTCAGCACACTTAACTCAGGCTTCCATTCTCCAGGAATTGAGAAAGGAGAAGGAGAACCAAGACAGCCGACTAGACACAGCCAGGAAGAGCATCTCCCACCAAGAGACCAGACCATCAGGAAGACCAGCACGCTCGAAGCAGTTCTTCAGAAGGAAGTCATTGAGGGTGGTTGGAGGAAGGACACAGACCCTGCATAGAAGCTGGGAACACAGCACTGGGCTTCAAAGCACCAGGACTCATTCCCAGCTCCTGGTGGCTCCTGGGGAAGCGTGAGTTAAACAGGTGAGGAGTGGCCCACTCTTGTCATGGACCTCTGGAATCTTAGCTGCAGAAGACCTCATGACCCCCATAGACATTTAAGTTGGCAGAGAGAACTGCCTGGAGAAGTGGGAGGGACAGGACTCCACCCTGTGTGGAGCCCAAAGGGTTTGGCGCAGCAATGGCTATAGTGGAGTACAGTCAGCAACGCCAATCCCCTAAGGCCTGCCATGCTCCTCTAAGTGGCTTTGACCTTTGTTGACTGTTGGAGCTAGACAGAGCAGGGCAGTCTTGTCCATGTGATGGGGCCAGTCTTATCTGAGTGCCCCCTGTCTGCCAGCCTCTTCTGAGGTCCCTCCATGGCCAAGCTCACTTGCAGTGTGGCCTCAGATGCCCAACTGGGGCACTTCCTGGTGGCCACCACCATAGCTCCTTAGCCAGCAGATGCCACTTAAACATTAGATGGACCCTGCCGATGCACACCCACCAACAGCCTCTTCACACTGCTTTGCCAAAACACACCTGTCTGCAGCCTCCCCCAACCACTCTACCGGCATGCACTCAACCACGGCCTCCCCACATTGCTTTGCTAGCATGCACATGGTGCAAGGACCTCAGCACCACAGCCCCACCCCCACCAGTGCACTCCTGGCACATGGGGACCCCACTATGGTGCTGTCTTGCCACTGCTGATACACTGCAAACATGGACCCTGCTGTGCCAACACCACTGGTGCACATGCCCAGACTTCACTATGCTACTACCCAGCCACTGTTGGCATTACACATGAGTGTGGACCCTTATGCCACTGCCACATTGAAGTGTGGCTGCCAGTGAACCAGGAACACCTCTAACCCTCCAGTGCAGCAGGTACTTAACCTTGAGGGGCCAGCAAACAAAGCCACGAGCATGAAGTCCAGGTGCACTGAGCTGAGCCCAAGCCCTCTGAAATCATCCAGAAACAAGGCCAGTCAACTAAACCCAACTTATGCCACAGTAAATCTCAATGGCATCAAGGAATATAAAAGAAAAAGCCCCATCTGAAGGACAGCAACTTCAAATATTAAAGGAACATCAGCCCAGACAGACGAAAAACAATTTGTCTGGGCTGAAGTTCTCGCACAAAGCAAGAACTCTGGCAACTCAAAACGCCAGAGTGTTTTCTTACTTCCAAACAACCACGTAGCTCCCCAGCAATGGTTCTTAACCAGGCTGAAATGGCTGAAATGACAGACCAAGAATTCAGAATCTGGATGGCAATGAAGATCATCAAGATTCAGTAGAAAGTTGAAGCCCAATCCAAGAAATCTAAGGAACCCAGTAAAATGATTAACACGTAAAAGACAACATAGCCATTTTAAGAAAGAACCAAACTGATCTGATACAGCTGAAAAACTCACTGCAGGAATTTCATAATACAATTGAAAGTATTAACAGCAGAATAAACCAAGCTGAGGAAAGAATGTCAGAGCTCAAAAACAAGGTTTGCAAATCTACTCAGTCAGAGAAAAATACAGAAAAAAGAATAAAAAAGAATGAACAAAACCTCCAAGAAACAGGGGATTATGTAAAAAGACCAAAATTTAAAACTCATTGGTAGCCCTGAAAGAGAGGGAGAAAGACAGCAAGAAACTTGGAAAATATAATTGAGAATACAGTTCAAAACATTTCCCTGACCTTGCCAGAGGGGTCAACATTCAAATTCAGAAAATTCACAGAGCCCCAGTGAGATAGTATATAGAACAGCCATCCCCTAAGACACATAGTCATCAGATTCTCCAAGGTCAATGGGCAAGAAAAAATATTAAGGACAGCTAGACAGAAAGGGCAGGTTACCTACAAAGGGACACATATAAAGCTAACAGCAGATCTTTCAGCAGCTCCTTCAGCAAAAATCCTACAGGCCAGAAGAGTTTGGGGGCCTATATTAAGCATTTTGTTGACAGGGCCTTACTCTGTCACCCAGGATGGATGGCAGTGGTGTAATCTTGGCTCACTGCAACCTCCTCCTCCTAGGCTCAAGTGATCCTGCCACCTCAGCATCCTAAGTAGCTGGGACTACAGACACATGCTGTCAAGCTCAGCTGATTTTTAGAAATTTTTTTTGTAGAGACAAGGTGTCACTATATTGTTCAGACTGGTCTCAAACTCCTGGGCTCAAGTAATCCTCCTGCCTCGGCCTCCCAAAGTGCTGGGATTACAGGCATGAGCCACTGTGCCCAGCTTTGGCATTCTTAAAGAAAAGAAACTCCAACCAAAAATTTCATATCCAGCCAAACTAAGCTTCATCAATGAAGGAGAAACAAAATCCTTTTCAGATAAGCTAAGGGAATTGTTTGCACCAGTCCTGCCTTATAAGAGGTCCTTAAGACAATACTAAACATAGAAATGAAAGACCATTACTGGCCATCACAAAGACACTTTAGTATCCAGACCATTGACATTATAAAGCAATGACATAACATAACATAACAAATCTACATAACAACAAAACGACAAATCTACACATATCAGTATCAACCTTGAATGTAAACAGACTATAATACCCTACTTAAAAGGCGCAGAGTGACAAGTTGGATAAAGAAGCAAAACCCAACTGTATGTTGTCTTCAATAGACCCATCTCATATGCAATGACACCCACAGGCTTAAAGTAAAGGGATGGAGAAAAATCTACCAAGCAAATGGAAAACAAAAATAGCAGGGTTGCTATTCTAATTTCAGACAAGACAGACTTTATACCATAACCATCAAAAAGGACAAAGAAGGACACTGATAATGATGAAAAGTTCAATATAACAAGAAGATTTAACTATCCTAAATATATATGCATCTAATACTAGAGCACACAGATTCATAAAACAAGTTTTTATAGACCTGCAAAGAGACTTAAGATACCTACACAATGATGGGAGGCTTCAACACCCCACTGACAGTACTAGACAGATCATCAAGGCAGAAAACAAATAAAAATATTCAGGACCTAAACTTGACACTTGACCAAATGGACCTAACAGACATCTACAGAACACTCTATCCAACAACAACAACATATACATTCTGTCATCTGTACATGTAACATACTTTAAAATCAACTACCACACACTCAGCTATAAAGCAATTCTCAACAAATTCAAAACACCAAAATCATACCAGGCACACTCTTAGACCACAATGCAGTAAAAACAGAAATCAATACTAACATCTTTCAAAGTCATACAATTACATGGAAATTAAACAACACACTTCTGAAAGACTTTTCCGTAAATAATGAACTTAAGGCAGAAATCAAGATATTCTTTGTAACTGATGAAAACAAAGGTAGCACATAGCAGAATCTCTGATATACAGGTAAAACAATGTTAAGAGAAAAGTTTATGGCACTAAATGCTCACATCAAAAACTAGAAGTATCACATTAACAACCTAACTAATATCACATCTAGAGGAACTAGAAAAGCAAGAGCAAATCAACCCCAAAGCTGGCAGAGGAATAGAAATAACCAAAATCAGAGCTGAACTGAACAAAATTGAGACACATAAAACCACACAAATGATCAACAAAACCAGATATTGGTTCTTTGAAAGAATAAATAAGATTGATAGACTGCTAGCTAGAACAACAAACAAAAAACAGAAATTAGAAATATAAACACAATCAGAAATGACAATACAATGAAGACACAACCACCAATCTCATAGAAATACAAAACGAAAAACAAAACAAAACAAAAAACAACCAGAAACTATTATGAACACCTTTATACACACAAACTAGGAAATCTAGAAGAAATGGGGAGATAGATTCCTGGAAACACAACCTCCCATGATTGATCCAAGAAGAAACTGAAACCCTGAACAGACCAATAAGTTTCAAAACTGAATCAGAAATAAAAAGACTATCACCAAGAAAAAGCCCTGGACCAGACAGATTCACAGCCAAATTCTACCACATATATAAAGAAGAGCTGGCACCAATCCTACTGAAACTATTCCAAAAATTTGAGGAGGAGGAATTCCTCCCTAACTCATTCTATGAGGCCAGCATCATTCTGATACCAAAACTTGGCAGAGACATAACGGAAAAAACAAACAAACAAACAAAAAAAAAAACTTCAGGCGAATATTCCTGATGAACATAGATGCAAAAATCCTCAACAAAATACTAGCAAACCAAATCCAGAAGCACATCAAAAAGCTAATCCACCATGACGAAGTAGGCTTTATTCTGGGGATGAAAGATTGGTTCAATATACACAAATTAACAAATGTGATTCATCGCCTGAACACAACTAAAGACAAAACCCACATGATTATCTCAATAGATGTAGAAAAGGCTTCTGATAAAATTCAATATTCATTCATGTTCAAAACCCTCAACAAACTGAGTATTGAAAGAATATACCTCAAAATAGTAAGAGCCATCTATGACCAACCCACAGCCAACATCATACTGAACAGGCAAAAGCTAGAAGCACTCCCCTTGAGAACCAGAACAAGACAAGGATGCCCACTCTCACCACTTCTATTCAACACAGTACTGGAAATCTTAGCCATAGCAACCAACCAAGAGAAAGAAATAAAGGGCACCCAAATAGAAAAAGAGGAAGTCAAACTATCTCTCTTCGCAGATGGTATGATTTTATACCTAGAAAACACCATAGTCTCTGCCAAAAGCCTCCTAGACCTGATAGACAACTTCATCAAAGTTTCAGGATACAAAATCAATGCACAAAAGTCAGTAACATTTCTATACACAAATAACATGCAAGCTGAGAGCCAAATCAAGAACACGATCCCACAATAGCCACAAAAAGAATCAAATGCTTAGGAATATGGCTAACCAGAAAGGTGGAAGATCCTACAATGAGAATTACAAAATACTGCTCAAAGAAATCAGAAATGATACAAACAAATGTATAAAACATTCCATGCTGATGGATAGGAAGAATCAATATTGTTAAAATGACCACACTGCCCAAAGCAATTTACAGATTCAATGCTATTCCTATCAAACTACCAATGACATTTTCACAGAATTTGCAAAAATTATTCTAAAATTTCTGTTCTTGCGACAGTTTGCTGAGAATGATGGTTTCCAGCTGCATCCATGTCCCTACAAAGGACACGAACTCATGTTCTCACTCATAGGCGGGAATTGAACAATGAGATCACTTGGACACAGGAAGGGGAACATCACACACCGGGGCCTATTGTGGGGAGCGAGGAGTGGGGAGGGATAGCTTTAGGAGATATACCTAATGTAAATGACAAGCTAATGGGTGCCCCACACCAACATGGCACATGTATACATATGTAACAAACCTGCACGTTGTGCACATGTACTCTAGAACTTAAAGTATAATTTAAAAAAATTAAAATTGATGTGGAACCAAAAAAGAGCCTGAATAGTCAAAGCAATTCTAAATAAAAAGGACAAAGCCAGAAGCATCACACTACCTCACTTCAAACTATACTACAAGGCTACAGTAACCAAAACAGCATGGTACTATACAAAAACAGATACACAGACCAATGGAGCAGGCTAGAGAACCCAGAAATAAAGGCACACACCTACAACCCATCTAATCATTGACAAAGCCAACAAAAAGTAGCAAAGGGGAAATGATTCTTTTTCAAAAAACAGTACTGGGACAACTGGACCCCTTCCTTTCACCATATGTAAAAATCAACTCAAGATGGATTAAAGACTTAAATGTAAAACCTAAAATGATTTTTTAAAAAGTTTAGAAGAAAACCTAGGAAATATCATTTTGGACATAGGTCCTGGCAAAGATTTCATGACAAAGACTCCAAAAGAACTGTAACAAAAACAAAAATTATTGAGTGGGATTTAATTAAACTAAAGAGTTTTGCACAGCAAAAGCAACTATAACAGGGAAAACAGACAACCCACAGAATGGGAAAAACTATTTGTAAACTATGCATCTGACAAAGGTCAAATATCCAGAATCTAGAAGGAACTTAAACAAAGTAATAAGCAAATTATAAACAATCCTGTTTTTAAAATGGGCAAAGGACAGACATTACTCAAAAGAAGACATACACGTGACCAACAAGCATATGAAAAAATGGTTAACATCACTCATCACTAGTGAAATGCAAATCAAAACTGCAATAATATATCAACTCACACCAGTTAGAATGGCTATTACTATTAAAAAGTCAAAAAATAACAGATGTTGTTTTGCATATTTTCTCCACAGGCTGTGGAGAAAAGTGAATGTTTACATAGTGCTGATGCAAATGTAAATTAGTACAGCCATTGTGGAAAGCAGTTTGAAGATTTCTCAAAGAACTTCAAACAGAACTACCATTCAACCCAGCGATCCCATTACTGGCTATATACCCAAAGGAATAAAAATCATTCTACCATACAGACACGTGTACACTTATGTTAATCACAGCACTATTCACAATAGCCAAGATGTGGACTCAACCTAGATGCTCATCAGTGGTGGACTACATAAAGCAAATAGTACATATAAACCATGGATTACTATGCAGCTATAAAAAGAATGAAATCATGTCCTTTGCAGCAACATGGATGGAGCTGATGACTATTATCCTAAGCAAATTTATGCAGGAATAGAAAACTAAATACCACATGTTTTCACTTATAAGTGGGAGCTAACATTAAGTATACTACAATAAACATCAGGCTACAATAAACACCAGGGCTTACTTCAGGGTGGAGGGTGAGAGGAAGGTAAGGAGTGAAAAACCACCTATCGAGTACTATGCTCATTACCCGGGTGATGAAACAATCTGTATGCCCCATGATATGCAATTTACCCACGTAACAATGCTGCACATGTATCCCCTGAACCTAAAATAAAAGTTGGAAAGAAAAAAAAAAAGAAATTACAAACCTACCCACCTGCTAAGGTCAACTACAATAGCTAAATGAAATGCAAGTATCTTACAAAGTACCAAAGAACTAGGTATTTATAAACCCAAAGAATTAAAATTTAAATTCCTAAGTTTTACTCCTAAAACTTGAGGTGTGCAAGTCTGGGGCAGAATTAAGTAATTGTATTTTTAACACAACAGCATATTCAGTTGATTTTGACAGCAAGTAGTCCAGCCCCAACACACCTTAAGAAACTTTACCCTAGTATATGATAAGGAATATTTTCAGCCCAAATTGGATCGTCTTTTTGATGTTTGGTGACATCAAATGCCAAAAGGATATGGAATGGATATGGAAAATGCCTGGATAAGGAATGACTGAGGAATGAAAGAAACCAAAGGCATCAGTATTTTATGGTAATCTTAGGTGCGGCAAAAAAGCTAAAGAGAATAGGCAAATATTTATTTTCCTAGCTTTGGAAAAGAGACAGCAACAACTTCTGTTACAGTAAAAAGTTTCTACATTCATTATCGCATTTGATCAACACTACGACCCAATAAGGTAAGTAGGATATGTAATACATTCCGGATGTTCAGATGAATAAACTAAGACAGCTAATATAAGGCAACAGTAAACTAAGACAGCTAACATAAGGCAATAGACAACAAGTAGTAGAACTGGGACTGAAATACAGATATTTGGAACTCAAATTCTATGTTCATTCTGCTTCACAGTATTCCAGGTTTTATTAATTCACATGCTTCTGGATGTCAAGCTTCATGTAATATATGTAAGTAAAAATTTATTATAGAAAATTGAGGATCAAATTTTGTAGCAAAGGTGAGAGACCATGATCAAAACTAAAATTTTAAATTCATTTACATAATGACTATAGATGTATAGCAGTGAAAGTAAATTATGTTTTCAAAAAACAAGCATAAACTGGGAATAAAGATTCAAGGTCTGAAACTTTAAGAAATACATAGTAGTACAGATACCGGAGCAAGATAGCCAAATAGGAGCAGCTCCAGCCTCCAGCTCCCAGTGCGAGCGACACAGAGGACGGGTGATTTTTGCATTTTCAACTGAGGTACCGGGTTCATCTCACTGGGGAGTGCCGGACAATCCGTGCTGGTCAGCTGGTGCAGCCCGACCAGCGAGAGGTGAAGCACGGCGAGCCATCGCCTCACCTGGGAAGTGCAAGCGGAAAGGGAATCCCTTTTCCTAGCCATGGAAAACTGAGACACACAACACCTGGAAAATGGGGTAACTCCCACCCTAATACTGCACTTTACCAAGGGTTTTAGCAAATAGCACACCAGGAGATTATATCCCACACCTGGACGGGAGGATCCCACGCCCACGGAGCCTCCCTCATTGCTAGCACAGCAGTCTGAGATCTAACTGCAGGGCAGCAGTGAGGCTGGGGGAGGGGTGCCTGCCATTGCTGAGGCTTAAGTAGGTAAACAAAGCCACTGGGAAGCGTGAATTGGGTGGAGTCCACCTCAGCTCAAGGGGGCCTGCCTGTCTCTGTAGACCCCATCTCTGGGAACAGGGCATAGCTAAACAAAAAGCAACAGAAACCTCGGGAGAGATAAATGACCATGTCTGACAGCTTTGAAGAGAGCAGTGGATCTCCCAGCACGGAGGTTGAGATCTGAGAATGGACAGACTGCCTGCTCAAGTGGGTCCCTTTCCCCTGAGGAGCCTAACTGGGAGACATCCCCCACTAGGTGCAGAACGACACCTCACACCTCACACGGCAGGGTACACCCCTGAGACGAAGCTTCCAGAGCAAGAATCAGACAGCAACACTTGCTGTTCAGCAATATTCTATCTTCTGCAGCCTCTGCTGCTGATACCCAGGCAAACTGGGTCAGGAGTGAACTTCAAGCAATCTCCAACAGACATACAGCTGAGCGTCCTGACTGTTAGAAGGAAAACTAACAAACAGAAAGGACACCCACATCAAAACCCCATCAGTTCGTCACCGTCATCAAAGACCAAAGGCAGCTAAAACCACAAAGATGGGAAAAAAGCAGGGCAGAAAAGCCGGAAATTCAAAAAATCAGAGCGCATCTCCCCCTCCAAAGGAACGCAGCTCATCGCCAGCAACGGATCAAACCTGGATGGAGAATGACTTTGATGAGTTGAGAGAAGGCGGCTTCAGTCGATCAAACTTCTCAGAGCTAAAGGAGGAACTACGTACCCAGCACAAAGAAACTAAAAATCTTGAAAAAAGAATGGAAGAATGGATAACTAGAATAATCAACGCAGAGAAGGCCATAAACGAACTGAGAGAGTTAAAAACCATGACACGAGAAATACGTAACAAATGCACAAGCTTCAGTAACCGACTCGATCAACTGGAAGAAAGAGTATCAATGATTGAAGATCAAATGAATGAAACGAAGTGAGAAGAGAAGTCTAGAGAAAAAAGAGGAAAAAGAAATGAACAAAGCCTCCAAGATATCATCCAGGAGAACTTCCTCAACCTAGTAAGGCAGGCCAACATTCAACTTCAGGAAATACAGAGAACGCCACAAAGATACTCCTCAAGAAGAGCAACTCCAAGACACATATTGTCAGATTCACCAAAGTTGAAATGAAGGAAAAAAATGTTAAGGGCAGCCAGAGAGAAAGTCGGGTTACCCACAAAGGGAAGCCCATCAGACTAATAGCAGATCTCTCGGCAGAAACTCTCCAAGTCAGAAGAGAGTGGGGGCCAATATTCAACATTCTTAAAGAAAAGAATTTTCAACCCAGAATTTCATATCCAGCCAAACTAAGTTTCATAAGTGAAGGAGAAATAAAATCCTTTACAGACAAGCAAATGCTTAGAGATTTTGTCAGAACCAGGCCTGCCCTACAAGAGACCTGAAGGAAGCACTAAACATGGAAAGGAACAACAGGTACCAGCCATTGCAAAAACATGCCAGAATGTAACGACCATCAATGCTAGGAAGAAACTGCATCAACTAACGAGCAAAATAACCAGCTAATATCACAATGACAGGATCAAGTTCTGACATAACAATATTAACCTTAAATGTAAATGGACTAAATGGTCCAATTAAAAGACACAGACTGGCAAATTGGATAAAGAGTCAAGACCCATCAGTTTGGGTGGGTCTTCAGGAGACCCATCTCACATGCAGAGACACACATAGGCTCAAAATAAAGGGATGGAGGAAGATCTACCAAGCAAATGGAGAACAAAAAAAAGCAGGGTGCAATGCAATCCTAGTCTCTGATAAAATAGACTTCACACCACCAAAGATCAAGAGAGACAAAGAAGGCCATTACATAATGGTAAAGGGATCAATTCAACAGGAAGAGCTAACTATCCTAACTATATATGCACCCAATACAGGAGCACCCAGATTCATAAAGCAAGTCCTTAGAGACTTACAAAGAGACTCAGACTCCCATACAATCATAACGGGAGACTTCAACACCCCACTGTCAACATTAGACAGATCAACAGGACAGAAAGTTAACAAGGATATCCAGGAATTGAACTCAACTCTGCACCAAGCGGACCTAATAGACATCTACAGAACTCTCCACCCCAAATCAACAGAATATACATTCTTCTCAGCACCACATCACACTTAATCCAAAATTGACCACATAGTTGGAAGTAAAGCACTCCTCAGCAAATGTACAAGAACAGAAATTATAACAAACTGTCTCTCAGACCACAGTGCAATCAAACTAGAACTGAGGACTAAGAAACTCAATCAAAACCACTCAACCACATGGAAACTGAACAACCTGCTCCTGAATGACTATTGGGTACATAACGAAATGAAGGCAGAAACAAAGATGTTCTTTGAAACCAATGAGAACGAAGATACAACACACCAGAATCTCTGGGACACATCTAAAGCAGTGTGTAGAGGGAAATTTATAGCACTAAATGCCCACAAGAGAAAGCAGGAAAGATCTAAAATTGACACCCTAACATCACAATTAAAAGAACTAGAGAAGCAAGAGCAAACACATTCAAAAGCTAGCAGAAGGCAAGAAATAACTAAGATCAGAGCAGAACTGCAGGAGATAGAGACACAAAAAACTCTCCAAAAAATCAATGAATCCAGGAGCTGGTTTTTTGAAAAGATCAACAAAATTGATAGACCGCTAGCAAGACTAATACAGAAGAAAAGAGAGAAGAATCAAATAGACGCAATAAAATAAAGGGGATCTCACCACCAACCCCGCAGAAATACAAACAACCATCAGAGAATACTATAAACACCTCTAGGCAAATAAGCTAGAAAACCTAGAAGAAATGGATAATTTCCTGGACACTTACACTCTCCCAAGACTAAACCAGGAATAAGTTGAATCCCTGAAGAGACCAATAGCAGGCTCTGAAATTGAGGCAATAATTAATAGCCTACCAACCAAAAAAAGTCCAAGACCAGACAGATTCACAGCTGAATTCTACCACGGGTACAAGGAGGAATGGGTACCTTTCCTTCTGAAACTATTCCAATCAATAGAAAAAGAGGGAATCCTCCCTAACTCATTTTATGGGGCCAACATCATCCTGATACCAAAGCCTGGCAGAGACACAACAAAAAAAGAGAATTTTAGACCAATATCCCTGATGAACATCAATGCAAAAATCCTCAATAAAATACTGGCAAACCGAATCCAGCAGCACATCAAAAAGCTTATCCACCATGATCAAGTGGGCTTCATCCCTGGAATGCAAGGCTGGTTCAACATATGCAAATCAATAAATGTAATTCAGCATATAAACAGAACCAAAGACAAAAACCATATGATTATCACAATAGACGAAGAAAAGGCCTTTGACAAAATTCAACAGCCCTTCATGCTAAAACCCTCAATAAATTCGGTATTGATGGAACGTATCTCAAAATAATAAGAGCTATTTATGACAAACCCACAGCCAATATCATACTGAATGGGCAAAAACTGGAAGCATTCCCTTTAAAAACTGGCACAAGACAGGGATGCCCTCTCTCACCACTGCTACTCAACATAGTGTTGGAAGTTCTGGCTAGGGCAATCAGGCAAGAGAAAGAAATCAAGGGTATTCAGTTAGGAAAAGAAGAAGTCAAATTGTCCCTGTTTGCAGATGACATGATTGTATATTTAGAAAACCCCATCATCTCAGCCTAAAATCTCCATAAGCTGAAAAGGAACTTCAGCAAAGTCTCAGTATACAAAATTAATGTGCAAAAATCACAAGCATTCTTATACACCAGTAACAGAAAAACAGAGAGCCAAATCATGAATGAACTCCCATTCACAATTGCTTCAAAGAGAATAAAATACCTAGGAATCCAACTTACAAAGGATGTAAAGGACCTCTTCAAGGAGAACTATAGACCACTGCCTAGTGAAACAAAAGAGGACACAAACAAATGGAAGAACATACCAGGCTTATGGATAGGAAGAATCAATATAGTGAAAATGGCCATACTGCCCAAGGTAATTTATAGATTCAATGCCATCCCCATCAAGCTACCAATGAGTTTCTTCACAGAATTGGAAAACACTGCTTTAAAGTTCATATGGAACCAAAAAAGAGCCCGCATCGCCAAGACAATCCTAAGTCAAAAGAACAAAGCTGGAGGCATCACACTACCTGACTTCAAACTATGCTACAAGGCTACAGTAACCAAAACAGCATGGTACTGGTACCAAAACAGAGATATAGACCAATGGAACAGAACAGAGCCCTCAGAAATAATACCACACATCTACAGCCATCTGATCTTTGACAAACCTGACAAAAACAAGAAATGGGGAAAGGATTCCCTGTTTAATAAATGGTGCTGGGAAAATTGGCTAGCCATAAGTAGAAAGCTGAAACTGGATCCTTTCCTTACTCCTTATATGAAAATTAACTCAAGATGGATTAGAGACTTAAATGTTAGACCTAATACCATAAAAACCCTAGAAGAAAACCCAGGTAATACCATTCAGGACATAGACATGGGTAAGGACTTCACGTCTAAAACACCAAAAGCAACGGCAACAAAAGCCAAAATTGACAAATGGGATCTCATTAAACTAAAGAACTTCTGCACAGCAAAAGAAACTACCATCAGAGTGAACAGGAAACCTATAGAATGGGAGAAAATTTTTGCAATCTACTCATCTGACAAAGGGCTAATATCCAGAACCTACAAAGAACTCAAACAAATTTACAAGAAAAACACAAACAACCCCATCAAAAAGTGGGCAAAGGATATGAGCAGACATCTCTCAAAAGAAGACATTCATGCAGCCAACAGACAGACAAATGAAAAAATGCTCATCATCACCGGCCATCGGAGAAATGCAAATCAAAACCACAATGAGATATCATCTCACACCAGTTAGAATGACAATCATTAAAAAGTCAGGAAACAACAGGTGCTGGAGAGGATGTGGAGAAATAGGAATACTTTTACACTGCTGGTGGGATTGTAAATTAGTTCAACCATTGTGGAAAACAGTATGGCAATTCCTCAAGGATCTAGAACTAGAAATACCATTTGACCCAGCCATTGAATTACTGGGTATATACCCAAAGGATTATGAATCACGTTGCTATAAAGACACATGCACACATATGTTTACTGTGGCACTATTCACAATAGCAAAGACTTGGAATCAACCCAAATGTCCATCAGTGACAGACTGGATTAAGAAAATGTGGCACATATACACCATGGAATACTATGCAGCCAGAAAAAAGGATGAGTTTGTGTCCTTTGTAGGGACATGGATGCAGCTGGAAACCATCATTCTCAGCAAACTATCGCAAGAACAGAAAACCAAACACTGCATGTTCTCACTCACAGGTGGGAATTGAACAATGAGATCACTTGGACACAGGAAGGGGAACATCACACACCAGGGCCTATTATGTGGAGGGGGGTGGGGGGACGGATGACATTGGGTGTTATAACTGATGTAAATGATGAGTTGATGGGTGCTGACGAGTTGATGGGTGCAGCACACCAACATGGCACATGTATACATATGTAACAAACCTGCACATTGTGGACATGTACCCTAGAACTTAAAGTATAAAAAAAAAAAAGAAGTACATAGTAAGCATAAAAGGTCAGCAAAGTAAGACTGATTAAAGAAGGAGGAGAACCAGAAGAGTGGAGTGTTAAGTAGACAAAATTAACTAAGTACTATTCACTGATGACTGACAAAGAATAAATGTTATTATAGGTCATTTATTAGGTATGTTTAAAAACAAAAAGAATAGTATCAGTGGATTCAAGAAGTACCACAAGAAAGAAGTGATAGCAGGAATGCAATTCTTGATGAGAATGAAAGTATATAAAAACAGATGAACAAGAAGTCCTAGTGATTCTAATGCCCCCTCTAGTGAGATGCCCTAGAACACACAGAAGATAATTCTCACAAACAAAATTAGGTGTATCAAAATAACGATCCAGGAAGAAGGAAAAAAAAAATGTTATTAATGTAGGGCTGAGAGTCAGGCAGCAAATTATTTTAAAACTTAACCTTATATGAAACATAAATTTTAACATTTTACAAAATCATGTATTTCTATAGTATGGTTGCAAGTAAGTAAAAAACACATTAAAAATGAACAGTACATGCCAAAAGTTAACAGATAGATTCTGAATTTAAAAAAAAAATTCCATATTACCCAACTTTCAAACAATAAATTACCTTTACTTAAAAAGATTAACTGGAATAATAAAGTCATTTTCTCCAAAAACTTCTAATCATGAGTGCTAAAACCCACAAAACATCTTTTCCCTCTTTTATTATACTCTAAATAGAGGAGGGGGTTCAGGGCATGTATCCCAAAATGGGGCATCTTGGCGTATTGAATATTTTAAGCTGTAGGAATTTGAGAAACAACATGTACAAGAAGAATTTTTTCTGGCCTTCCCCTGAAGCAAGTCATAGCATGCTCATGTGAGAGGTGCCCTCCCTACACCTAAAGAATGGAGTATCTTTATCTCCATAGACACAGTGGAATTTGAATGAACAGGCTTTGCTAAATTTCCCCCAATTTATTGCACTTAGTTCACATCCCCTTTGTCCTATTATATTTCTCCATGACTTTTCCATCTTCATCACACCTGGCATAAAAACATTCATGTTTAACCATGTCACATAAAACATATTAAATACATTTGTATGCTTTTCTCTTGTTAATACATTTTGTTACAGAAGTCCCAGTTAATGAACCTAAGATGAGTAGAAGGAAAAGATATTTTTCCTAACCTTACAGAAGTTTAACCACCAGATTATCAATGATTGAATATTTAAGAATATAAAAAGCATATTATAAGCATACCAATAAAAGTATATCTGTAATAGTTATAAGAGGCCTAAAGCAACCCAAAGATTCAAGCATTTCGTTCCTCTGCCAGAAGTCACCAGAATCAATGAAGACAAATTCTGTGCACCTGTCAAAAAGAAACTATCCTTCTACAAATAGGACTTGTTTAAATTTATCATGCCTACGGCTAATAATGATGATACCCTGTTGAGAACTGAGATCACAATTTACTTATCATCATCTAAACTTTAGTAAAACAAAATTTTAATTTAGTCTTAAGTAAACAATTGCTAAATTTACTGATAATGATAGGGAATTACCAGTTGGTTTGAAATTAACACCTTCATCCATCTTTATTAAGTCCAGGGATGATAAACCATTCAGATTCTTCAAACATAATTCTGTTTAATTATAGAAAACACATTTTAATTTTAGTAAAATAGGGAAGTAGGGCAAAATAATTTATTATTAAATATGTTAAAGTTGTTATTACTGTGTAATTGTTCTAAAAGAACCACAGTCCCTAATTAAGCGGTAAGAAAAAGCTCATTTAAATAAAAAAGCTAACTAATACGCTAAAAACATTTTCTAAAAGTAACAAGAATACAAGTAATAAAAAGAACATTCAGTAAGTAAAAATAACACTTAAAACTTGGAGTTTTAAGTAATACATGATACACAGGTATTACCTCATTTAATCCTCAAAACATTACAATAAGGTAGACACCGATATTTTCATATATAGGTTAGGAAACTAAGAATAGAGGCTACGTACCTTGCTCCAGGTCTAAGTAACCACTTTGCTATCTGCCCTCCATTAAGGCAATGATTTTCTTTTTCTTTTTTCTTTAAACTTCTATCAAAGATATATTAATATATGCACAAAGTATAAGAAGTCAAATAGTTCTGCAAAGATTATTCCAAAAACCATCAGTTCTCCCCCTCCTCCCTCTTTGCCACTTTCTTGAAGCAACAACTTTAACTGATGCTTTCGGGTGTTTACTTTTGTTTCTCTGACAGGAAGCAATGCTAGTTCACGCTCACTATTGATGGGGATCAGAGCAATTGTAGTGATCTTCTGCTTACAGTTCCTTCTCTGCCTCATGCTATGCTCCAGGAGATACAAGATAGTTCAGAGCAGACAGTGGGAATACTGTAATAGTTCAATCCTAAATAGAGCAGCCACTCAAAAAAACACCCTTAGAGTTCTTCGGGAAATACTTTAGTTTAAGCAGCACTTGATAGCTGTACTTGATAGCAACACTATCAAGTACAGCTTGATAGTGTTAAGTGTTTGGTGAAGTAAAGATTTTGAAGTCTTTTCTAATTTTCTTAATTACCCACTATTAAATCCGTTCATTACCCATTACTCGGTAAGTCAATGAAAAATGCTTACTTTACCATAAGCTGAGCATGATTCTAAGCTCTATGTTTACAGCAGTTAACAAGACAAGGTTTTTCTTTTTAGAACTTATATTTTACAGAAGAAAGCAATCAACATACAAATAAATAATACAGTTTCACGTATACTATAAAGAAACATAAGGCTAAGAACCTGTATAGAGTGATTGTGTAGAATTTTAAATCTTTTAACTAAAGCTTATGTTTATTTCCTTTTCTTTTTTTTCCTTCTTCTTCTTCTTCTTTTTTTTTTTTTTTTTTTTTTTTTTTTTGAGGCAGGGTCTTACTCTGTTGCCCAGGCTAAAATACAGTGGCATGATCACAGCTCACTGCAGCCTCAACCTCCCAGACCCAAGCAATCTTTCCACTTCAGTCTCCCGAGTAGCTGGAACTACAAGCATGTACCACCGCACCAGCTAATTTTTAAAATAACTTTTAGTAAAGGTGGGATCTCCCTATGTTGTCCACGCTGGTCTCAAACTCCTGAGCTCAAGCGATCTGCCAACCTTGGCCTCCCAAAGGGATTACAGGCATGAACCACCATGCCCAACCTATATATATTTCTCATAAATGCTATATATTTTGATATAGAGTAAGGCTATCCTCACCCTAATTGTCAAAATAAACATATTACTTTTTCTAAAATCAAGGAAAACAACAATAACAACATTAGAATCATTTTGTCCTCCTCTCAGTAAAGGTGGATTGAAGTAAGATACACCACAGGAAGACCTCTCTAAAAAGTTAATATTTGAACAGAGACCTGAATAAAATGAAGGTGCACACCATGTAAAGTATGCAAGGAGTGTTCCAAAAATAGGGAACAAAATGTGCAAAGGACCTGATGTGGGAACAAGCTTGGTGTATTTAAGGAATAGCAAGAAGGCCAATTTGGTGAGAGTAGAATAAAAGAGAGATAAAGTGACAAGAGATAGGCAGGGAGATATCAAGCAGGATTTTGTGGCCTGTGGTGAAAATTTGTATTTTATTCTAAGAGTAATGGGGAAGCTATTAGAGTATACTGCACAAGAAAGTATAAACAAGTTTAGGAAACAGCATATACTATGCTAACGATCCTTCCTGAGAGATTTAAGGCAGATCTCCAAGGATAATGGCAGTGCTCAGAAAATGCTGACCTAAAGCATTTCAAACTCAGTAAGACTGAGAGGACCTCAGAAACAAGAAGGTCACTCTGACCTTTCCCTGCCTTTCTGTGTGAAACATGGTCACAAAGGAATTCTCTGACCTACTTTGTCTAAATTCTAAGACCCTCATTCCACGGTATGGAATAGTCCTGTCTCATACCCATGGAATGGTCCTGTCTCATGCCCAGGAAGAAAGAATGCTACACAGAGAGGCCAAGAAGACTCTGAACAAACAGGCCTTGTTAAGTTCTGCCCAGTTTTTTAACATTAGATAATACCCTTTTTGTCCAGTCATGTTTCTCGACAACTATCCATTTTTTTTCATTAGACTTGCCATAGAAACACAGTTTTCCCTGGGTCTTTGGGTCTTAATTTCTGAAGGCTGCCATGTCATATACAACTTTGATTAAATAAATTTGTTATGCTTTTCTCTTGTTAATCTGTCTTGTTACAGGAGTGTCAGCTGTGAACCTTGCAATGAATGAGGAAAAGATGTTACTATTTTTTTCTCCTACAATACCAAAACCTTAATATTCAGTTATATTTAGCTATTTTTGTTTAGAAGGCAAAACTTTGCTAACCCTATAGTGACCAAAGATAAAGCAAATATGAGCTGTGATTCTGCTAATTTAACAAAAGATAAAACATTAAAGTTATCTGAATATAGCAATATACCTCTTGGACTGTCTAATTTCTTGAGTGTATTTGATCATTATTTTCAAAATATATGTTTAATTTTTAAAATCCCATTACAAAATTAATCAATACCTTGAAGATAACACAACTTATAATCTGTATTTCAACATGAATATAGCAGCATTATAAATATATGCTATTGGTTATGACCATGTTTTAACAACTTATTTATTCTTTAAGCAAGACAATTTTACTGCTTTATCTTTATCTCTGCATTTTTACTTGCCACACATGTAATACAAGTAGAGAATAAATTTAAATTAGCTATATATTTTTAGAGGATCTAACTTTTTTCTTTTACTAAAGAGACAGTCTCAACTCAATGAAAAGTAGCAATTTCTAATCTGAATAAATGCCTATCAATATTTTACATTTTAAAAAACAAGTAAGAAATACCAGTTGATTAACTAAATAAATAACAAAGTTGAGGTTGGATAGGAATACATCTTTGGCCCAGGTTGGGATACGAAGCCCATAATCAATCTAGGCTTATATTTTTCAATTAAAATTAAGTAGAAAAGAAAAAATACATGTTGGGCATGGTCGCTCACACCTATAATCTCAGTACTTTGGGAGGCAGAGGTGGGAGGATCACTTGAGGCCAGGAGTTTGAGACCAGGTCGGCTGAAAAACACAGTGAGACTCTCTTTCTAAAAAAAACTACCAAATTAACCAGTTGTGGTGGCTCACGCCTATAGTCCCAGCTACTCAGGAGGCTGTGGCAGGAGGATCATTTGAGCTCAGGAGTTCAAGGTTATAATGAGCTATGATCACGCCACTGCATTCCATCCTGGGTGACAGAGTAAGACCGTCTGTTTTTAAAAAAAGAAAAAATACAGAGTGTGTATGTGTAGGCAAAGACCAGGGTGATGTTAGGAATAACAACCAAATAAACCAAGTTAACATATTATACAAAGAAAGATATTTGGACAGAATAAATTGATTAATTCAGCAAAAAAGTACATATGCCAAGCTTTTTGTGTGAAAAAGAAATAGTTCACATTATTTTTCTACAGGCAAGTTTCCTTTTTAAAAGATGATTTACAAAAGCATATTCTTACTTTCACAATAACTGAACTTTTTCACTAAAATATATAGAATCTAATTTTTAGAATGAAATGCATCTAACCTTGTAATTTTGCTTCAATTCCATCTTTGTTCAATCCAGATGCAAAACCTGCATGTCATGAAAATTTACAAAAAGTAAAATAGAATTCAGTTCATCTTTACAGGCTCAGTTTATACCCCAGTTAACTAGTGAAGAGTAGTCTAATTAAGAAAAAAAATCTCAGCTTATTGAGTTCAAACAAGGCTTAAATATCCATAGAAGCAATGAACAGGAATATCATATTTTAACAAGAATTGTCTGGAATAAATTTCCAAATGTTTTACACATAGCAAATATCTGTCAAGTGTTTAATATCTTCTAACGAACTTTCATTGTAACATGAATGTTCCTATGAAAACATGTTTGGTAACACAAACATTTTGTACTATTCACTGAAGTTGAAACTACACATACCCTTTAACTCAATAATTTCACTCCTAGGCACATACCCACAGATATACTATACATGTGTATCAAAAGATATATATAACAATGTTCACAGAAACATTATTTAAAATTAATAATTTCCTTTCATCAAAAGATTTATATTCATATAAATGGAATCTTTTCAAGAATAGATAAAGCTAGCCTATGGTATATAAGTTACAATAGTATTGACTTCTGGGGGCAAATACTGACAGAAAAGGAGCATGAGGGAACATCTAGAAAATGTTCTATATCTTAATCTGAGCTGTGGTTACATGTGTGTATATGTGTGTATAAACACACATATAAAACTTCATTGACCTGTACACCTCATATTTGTGCAGTTTACTATAAGTAATATCTCAATACAAAAAAGTAACTACAGAAAATAAAGTAACTATGAAAATGAAGGAATGAAAATTAAAACATGAAAGATATCAATATTCATACTTGATATTCATAAAAATACACAAGTATACACCCTGAAGGAAAGGCTGGAGAAACAAAATATGGCACTTTTGAACACTGCTGATAGGTATATGAGCTACTAAGGTAGAAATTTACCCAAATTTATAAATGCATATATCCCTTGACACAGGAATTTCATTTCTAGAGATTTATCATACAGATTCATACATGGAAAAAATGAAGGGATTTTTTGGCTACATTGTTTGTAATAGCAAACAATTAGAAAAACCATAAATGTCCATCAATTGGGGATCATTTAAATAGGTGATACGTAAGTAAATGGAATATTATTTAGCTATTAAAAAAAGCTTCCAGCCAGGCATGGTGGCTCACAGCTATAATCCTAGCACTTTGGGAGGGTGAAGTGGGAGGATCGCTTGAGCCCACAAGTTCTAGACCAGCCTGGGCAGCATAGGGAGGCTCTGCCTCTACAATTTTTTTTTTCAAAAGTTAGCCAGTGTGCTGGCATGGGCCTGCAGTACCAGCTACTCAGGTGGCTGAGGTGAGAAAATCACTTGAGCCCAGAAGGTTGAAGGTACAATAAGCTGTGATCACACCATTGGACTTCAGCCTGGGCAACAGAGTGACAGCCTGTCTCAAAAAAGCTTCCAAGACATACTAAGAAAAAAAGGAATGTGCAGAAGACTAAAATAATGGAGGTTTAAAAAAATATGCCCACAAGGCCAGGCACGGTGGCTCACACCTGTAATCCCAGCATGTTGGGAGGCCAAGGCAGGTGGATCACTTGAGATCAGGAGTTCGAGACCAGCCTGGTCAACATGGTGAAGCGCCATCTCTGCTAAAAATACAAAAAATTAGCCAGTCATGGTGGCGCGTGCCTGTAGTCCCAGCTACTCAGAAGGGTAAGGCAGAGAATTGCTTGAACCTGTGAGGTGGAAGTTGCAGTGAGCCAAGACTGTGCCACTGCACTCCAGCCTGGGCAACCAAAGAGGCTATCTCAAAAAAAAAAAAAAAAAATGCCCACAAATTCTTTGATATTCTCCCCTCTGAGAGATGAACTTAATCCCTCTTGCCTTCATGTGACCAAGACTCAGTGACTTGCTTCTAAAAAACAGAATAAAGCAGAAGTAATGATGTGTGACTTCAGAGACAAAGATATAAAAGAGTACCGCTGCTTCTGATTTAGTCTGTCTCTGTCTTTCTCTCTCTTTCTCTCTTGGATCATTCATCCTGAGAAAAGTCAGCTGCCATGCTATGAGGAAAGATCCACCTGGCAAAAGACTGAGGCCTACCAGCAACTGTGAGAAACTGAGGCCTCTAACTTATAGCTCTGTGAGTGAGACTACTTAGAAGTGAATCTTCAAGATCCAGAAAAGCCTTCAGATGACTGCAGCCCTAGCCGACATATCTTACAATCTAAAGAGAGCCTTTGACCCAGAGCCACTTAGCTTAGATACTCCCAGATTCCTAACCCACATAGGCTGTGTGAGATAATAAATTCTGGTTGTTTCTAGATGATTTGTTTTAGGGTAATTTAAAAGGAATGGAAAACGAATACAATATGCCACCATTTGTGTTTAAATGGTGGAAAAATAAAATTACATTTTCTTATTTACATATGCAAAAAATATTATACAAAAAAGATATACCAATGATTACAGAACTAGGGGAGGGAAAGGGGAGAGATGGGAATTGAACAACTGTGTAGGTGGGTATATATATGGAAGAATTTTAGTTGTATATATTCCTTCACTTTATGATTTTTGAACTAAGTAAATGTATTACCTAGTTGAAACAAATTTTTTAAGTGATATGAATATTTATATAGATATTCTTTTAATATAGACTTATATTAATTACTCTTTGAGATCTGAAAGTTTTGAACCTCTGTGCATTAGAATAATTCAACAAGTCAGGCATTAATTTGGTATTCAACAACCCCAAGTTGAATGAATGAATGAAAAAACCCTCTGGAAGCCACATAACCAGATGTAGGTTAGCTTTAGAAGCAAGATGAAAATTGTGACAGCAACAGTAGCACTATATACTTTCATTTCTTATAAATTTAAAAATAAACAGTCATAAACTCAGAAAGAGTAGTTGAACACTAAGTACATACAAAATTCAAAACTTTTTGTAACTTTAACTTATTTTCAATGATTTAGACATTTCTGCTATTTTTATTGGAGCTGAATTTTTTTCTATTAGATCTATTTTTAACGGTGCTGATTTCAAACCTTGTTGAAACACTAGAAGTAAAACAGATAAAAATTTCTCAGTTTGTCTGCTCTTGTCTCTAAACGTATTTGGGACTGTTGTTACTTTTTGTTTTGTTATCTATTAGTTTCTATAATCTATCCTGTAACTTACTAGTAGAAATACAGACCTAGCTGGCTTGAAAAAATTACTACGTTTCCAAGTCAAAGTAATAAATCATAATGAGATGGATTTTTCAAGGCTCTGATATAAAGCAAAGTTGATCGTATTCATTCCAAAGCAATATTCACATCCGCAATGGTATGCAGTACTATCTCTGCATTTAAATGTTCAATAAGATGTCTGTGCAAACTAATGAAAAAAAAAAACTTTGCATTACAAATATGCAGTTCAATGCCATAACTCTTAATTTTTAACTTTAATAATATATAATATACCCATTGCCACTTTACTAATTCATGAACTATAACTTAATTTCCAAAAGCATAAAAGAAAAACTTAAAAAGTCAGTTCAGCTTCTAAAAAGGCTTCAGATATATCTCTCTACTCTATGGCTGTAGAAGACAGATTATTGCTTTAACAAAAGTTGAAGCATAAATTATATCCTATTTTCTCCAAAAGAGAATACATTAAATACCTTACTAATAGGTCCCAGATTTCCTCTATTATTAAAATAAGATGTGAAAATAGTTCTCCTTTATTACAAATTAGTAATTATAAATTTATATAATTTCATATTTAAATTATAATATAATCATAATTACTAAGGCTTTATTACAAATTAGGGTTTGTTATAAACAAGAATACATGCTTGCCAATAACTGCCAGTGAATAAAACTTCTAACTTTTAAAAAAATTATTAAATTCCCTAAAGTGACACAAACTTTCTAGTTAAATTGTTGAAAACTTTACAGAAAATGGCCTTTAAAAATCTCCAAACCAAATTTCCCTTTGATATTCTAAAAGGAAATAAGATAAGCTATATTAGCATTAGTATCTTTTTGGAACATTTTTGTATTACCTGCTTTGTACAGTGTCTCTACAAACTAACATCTGAATGTACTTGTCTCTCGTGCTTAATCGAGTCATGATAACTGCAGTAGCTGTAGTGTCAAACTGGGGAAAAAACAAACAGAAATTTAGTGAAGAAGAGCACATTTTAGTACCAGTCCTCTGCAATAACTCAAGACTTTCATTTTATATTAAACAGTCTCCTTGTCTGAATAATACTTCGAAAAGGCCTTAAAAATTAAATTAAAAATTTAATTTAAAAGCCTTCCAAGAGTATAGCTGTAAATATCACTTTGGTTTCAATGTAACATAATTTTGGCAATGATAAAATCAAAACAAACTCTGGTAACTGCATAAAAGTTGTAAGATTTGGTACAGTTTACATATAATCTGATTACTCTATGAAATTATAGAATTGTATAACACAATATTTACAAATGTTTTGAAAATATGCTCTTCCTGATGTTCCCATACTACCTACAAAAATGACTTATTCATGTATTTGTCAGAGTAGGGTATGTTTTGAAACGTATTTGGGCTGACTTTTGTCATAATGCCTGGGAACACTATTAGCATTTAGTGCTAGGACCCAGGGATGTTACATGCTCTGTAATGTGACAGCCCGAAACAAGATAAACCTGTTCCATCCAAAATGCTGAGTACCTCCATTCAGAATTAAAAAAACAAACAAACAAACAAACAAAAAGTCATAATAAAAAAAAGACCTTTAACAGAATACCCATTCATAAACCCATCCCTTCATCAGCCGGTGCAAGCTTACACAGAATGAAGGAAGTATGTCCCAGTTGGTGAGGCTTGTTTTACTTTTATTCCTCCATTAAAGGTACATTTTCTCTGCTATATTACTTTTAAGCCTGATGTAATTATGGCAGCTAATCAAAAAATACACAATTTTTTTGTTTTTATCATGTTTTTAAGTATAAAAAGCAAAATTATTGTCACTTACTTGAGGTCGACCAGCTCTACCAATCATCTGTAGAATATCTGTTTCACTGTACTCTTCAAACAGTCCTCCAACATAATGCATTGTAGATTTTATAACTACTAGGTGAGGAGGCAAATGTACTCCCATAGCTAAAGTACTGGTAGTAACTGCATCAGATTAAGACATAGTAATTTTGAGCCATTTAACTTTATTGCTTCAGGAAGACATTTTAATAAAAGACATTCTTATAAAGGTAATAAAAACTCATATATAAGAAATTTAGAAAGGAAAAAAGAACATTACAATCTAAAATAGTAACACACTTAAATCCAAAAACTTATTAATTTCTTGTTTTTCAAATTACACTATGTTCAATAATATGACAAAGAACTAAACATTGCCAAAGAATCTACTGTAACATCTACATGCATAGGTAACCACTTAATTTTATATTCTCAGAAGAAAAGCAGAAACAAGCAGAATATTTGAGCTTTTCCTTTTTTTCCTCTGAAAAATAATTTTCCAAAATATTTTAGAGTATCCACAAGAAATATGTTTTAGTTACAAAGAATTGGTAAATCTCCAACAGTAAAAGCTCCTTCAACTACTTTTCCATCTGACAGCTCCATACTGGCATGATGATAAGCAGCACCATCTTTTAAGATATCTGTAATAGAAATATATCAGCTGTTGCTATTAATATTTCATCAATAATTGGCACCTTTCATCTGTATGTGAAAATGCTATTCAAAAATTATCTCTAAACCTACCTCTCAGTTTTGAATCTCTTATGGAATATGCATACTTCTGTAACCTATTTAAAAATACCATAAAATTATTGAGTTACTCCCAGGAACATTAAAGAACTCTGAAACAGTTTATTATTTTAAAACATAGATGTATCAAAAAAATTTCACAATATCATTATCTGAAAACTATTTTTAAGAAGTAGAAAATATCCAACTTTCATATTCAAAAGTCCCTAAACTTATGAGCTATAATATTAAAGCTCACTTTTAAGCGAAGAATTTGGAAAACTCACTTTCCCCAAGAAAACAACATAATTGGTGATTAACAAGTCAGAATATAAGTCTACTCTCAAAATTTGCCTAAAAAAATTGTAAGAAGTAACAATTTTGAAAACTACTATATCACTGGTAAGTAAGCAAAACAAACTAACAACAACAACAACAAAAAACCCCATGGAAATAAACAATAGTTGTTTCCAGTGCTCTGAGACATGGCATTTAAAAAAACTGTTACAAGAAGCAAAGAAGGTCATAATTTAATGATAAAGGGGTCAATTCATCAAGAGCACATAAGAATTGTAAAAATATAAACACCCAACACTGAAGCATCAAAATATATAAAACATTATTAAAGGACATGAAGAGAGAGATAGACAGCAATACAATAACAGTAGGGGTCTTCAAAATCCCACTTTCAATAACAATAGATTAACCAGACAGAAAGTTAACAAAGAAATACTGGACTTGAATTGTACTTTGAGTCAAATGGACCTAACAGACAAATACAGAACTTTGCATTCAATAGCAGCAGAATGTATACATGCTTTTCTAGTGCATATGAAACGTTCTACAGGACAGATCATACATTAAGCCACAAAACTAGATTTAACTATTTTTAATTAATCTAAATTCAAGACAATTGAAATCATATGTAGTATCATTTCTGACCACAACAATATGAAACTAGAAATCAATAACAGGAAAAATCTTGGAAAAAACCACAAGTATGTGGAAACTAAACAACATGCTCCTCAACAATCAATGGTCAAAGAAACCAAAAGGGAAATTTAAAAATATCTTGAGACAAGAAACAATGGAAAGACAACACACCAAAACCTATGAGATGTGGCCAAAGTGGTTCTAAGAGGATTTTTTTTTTTTTTTTTGAGACGGAGTTTCACTTTTGTGGCCTAGGCTGGAGTGCAATGGCACGATCGCAGCTCACTGCAACCTATGCCTCCCGGGTTCAAGCAATTCTCCTGCCTCAGCCTCCTGAGTAGCTGGGATTACAGGCATGTGCCACCACACCTGGCTAATTTTGTATTTTTAGTAGAGACATGGTTTCCCCGTGTTGGTCAGGTTGGTCTTGAACTCATGAGGAAATTTTAAGCAATAAGTGTCTACATGAAAAAAGAAGATATTAAATAGACAGCCTAACATTATACCTACAGGAGCGAGCAAAAGAACAAACTAAATGCAAAGTTAGCAAAAGAAAGGAAACAATAAAGATCTGAACAGAAATAAATCAAATAGAGCACAAAAACCAAAAAAACATAGAAAATGATCAATAAAACCAAGGCTTGGTTCTTTGAAAAAATAAAATAAATAAACATCTAGCTAGACTAAGGAAAAAAAAAAAGAAGAACCAAATAAAATAAAAAATGAAATTGGAGAAGTTACAACAGATGCCTCAGAAATTAAAGAGATCATAAGGGACTATTACGAACAATTATACATTAATAGTAACAAATTGGATAACATATAGGAAATGGACAAACTCCTAGAAAAATATAACCTGCTAAGTTTGAATCAGGAAGAAACAGAAAGCTTAAACAGACGAATAACACATAATGAGATTGAAGTAGTAATGAAAAATCTTCCAACAAGGAAAAACCCAGAACCAGATAGCATCACAACTTAATTCTACCAAACATTCAAAGAAGAATCACTACCAATACTTCATAAACTATTCCAAAAAATACAGCTAGAGGGAATATTTCCAAACATATTTTGTGAGGCCACTATCACTTTGATACCTAGGTCACATAAAGACACTACAAAAAAACTACAGGCCAGTATCTCTGATGAATATTGATGCAAAAATCCTCAATATAATGTAAGCAAACTGAATTCAACAACACAACAAAAAGGATTATATATCATGGCCAAGTGGATTTATTCCTGGCAAGTAAGGCTGGTTTAATACATGCAAATCAACCACTGTGACATATCATATTAACAGAATGAAAGATAAAAAACACAAGATCATCTCAATTGGTGCAGAAAAAGCATTTGATAAGTTCAACATCCTTTCTTGATAAAATCTCTTAAGATGCAGGCATATAAGGAAAACTTCTCAACTAACGTTAACAAAGGTCACTTATGAAAAGCCCACAGCCAACATCATAATGAATAGGGAACAACTGAAAGCTTTTCCACTAAGACACAGTACAAGGCAGGGATGCCCACTCTCACCGCTTCTGTCCAACATAGTACTGGAAGTACTAGCAAGAGCAATCAGATAAGAAAAAAAATAAATAAAAGGAAGTCAGATTTGAAGGGAAGAAGTAAAATTATCTTTACAACATTATCTTACATGTAAAAAAAGTCAAAGACTTATTAAAAACTGTTAGAACTAATAATTCAGTAAAGTTGCAGGATTCAAAATCAATATACAGAGATTAATAGCATTTTTAAACACAAATAATAATTTAACTGAAAAAGAAATCTAGAAAACAATACCAGTTATGATAGTATCAAAAAATAAAATGCTTAGGAATAAGTTTAATTAAGGAGGTAAAAGATCTGTACACTGAAAGTTATCAAACAATGGTGACAGAAATTCAAGACAAAAGTAAATGGAAAGATATCCTGTGTTGATGGATTAAAAGAATTAATATCGTTAGAATGTCCATACTACCCAAAGAAGTACAGATTCAATACAGTCCCTATCAAAATTCCAACGGCATCCTTCACAGAAACAGAAGAAAAAAATCATAAAATTAGTATGGAACTACAATAAACCCTGGATAGTGACAGCAAAACTGAGAAGGAAAAGAATGTTGGAGGTACACACTTTCTGATTTAAAATTATACTACAAAGCTAGACTAACCAAAACAATATAGTACTTGCATAAAAACAGAAAAGTAGACCAATGGAATGGAAGAGAGAGCCCAGAATAAGTCCACACATACACAGTCAACTAATTTTCCATCAGGGCACCAGAAGAAATAGGGAAACAATAGTTTTTTCCATAAATGAGGCTGGAAAAACAATTTCCATATCCAAAAAAATAAAATTGCACCCTTATACTGTACACAAAATCAACTCAAAAATTGACAAAAGATCTAAATGTAAGACCTGAAATCATAAAACTCCCAGAAGAGAACATAGGGCAAAGCACCTTGATATTGGCCTTGGCAATGAATTTTTGGGGTATCATACCAAAAGCTCTGACTATAAGAGCCAAAATAAATAAATGGGACTACATCAAACTAAAAAGCTTCTGCAAAGCAAAGGAAACAATCATCAAAATAAAAAAGACAATCTATGGACTAGAAAAAAATATTCGGAAACCACATATCTGATAAGGGGTTAATATCCAAATTTTATAAAGAACTCTTACAAATTAATAGCATTAAAAAAGCCAATTTAAAAGTGAGCAAATGATCTGAAAGAACATTTCTCCAAAGAAAACATAAAGGTTGATCGATCCAATTAAAAGCAGCTGCAGTCTACAACATTCACAGAGAGGAATGAAAAGGGGTGAGTGAATTCAGCACTTTTAACTGACATATCGAGGTTCTTGCATTGGGACTGAGTGGGCAAACACAATTCATGGAGAACAAAGAAAGTGGGGGGTGGGGGGGCAACAGCCCACCCAGGAGTGGCATGGAGCCAAAGGAACCACCACCCTCAGCCAAGGGAACCAGTGAGTGAGTGTGCAGTCCCACCCAGGAAACCACACTTCTCCCACAAATCTTTGCAGCCCATGGGTAAGGAGATCCCCTCGTGAGCCCATGCCACCAGGGCCTTGGGTCTGATACACAGAGCTGTGGGAGTCTTGAGAGAGCAGCCACTCAGGCACACACAGAGATCCAGGAGTTTTACATAAATCCATCAGTACATATCCCTAGGAAGGGAGGTGAATCCAGGAAGCCAAAAATATCATTCTGTGGGCCCCACTTCCATGGCACCTCACAAGTTAAGACCCACTGGAATCCCAGCAAGCCAATGGCACTGGCTTGGAATCCCAGCAAGCAATGGCAGTGGGTTGGAGTCTGCCAGAGATGGGTCTGAGTTCCTGGAGGTAGGTGAAGACGCCATCTCTGTGGTTCAGTTGATTCAGTTGATTTAGCTGCTCCAGCTTGCCAGCTTTGGAGAATACAGGTGTCCTGGACAAGGAAGGGTCCCCCACAATGCAGCACACCTGCTCTACCAAATAACAGTCAGACTGCTTCTTTGGTGGGGGGGGGGGGTCCCTGATCCCATTCTGCTGACTGGGTGAGATATCCCAACTGGGGTTTCCAGCCACCTTCTACAGGTACATGCAGACTGGCAACAGGTCAGTACTCCCCTGGGATGGAGCTTCCAGAGGAAGTAGCTGGCTGTCATCTTTGCTGTTTCACAGCCTTCACTGGTGATACTTCCAGGTATGGGAGAAACTGAGGCAACTAGGGTTTGGAGCAGATCCCCAGCAAACTGCAGCAGCCCTACAGTAGAGTGGCCTGTTAAAAGCAAAAACAAACAAACAAACAGAAAACAACAACAATATCAACAAAAAAGACCCCAAAAAAACCTCAAAGGTCAGCAACATCAAAGATCAAAGGCAGATAAGCCCACAAAGATGAGAAAGAATCAACGTAAAAACGCTGAAAACTGAAAAAGCCATAGTGTCTTTTCTCCAAATGACTGTAACATTTCTCCAGCAAGGGCAAAGAACTGGGCTGAGGCTGAGATGGCAGAATTGACAGAAGTAGGCTACAGAAGGTGGCTAATAACGAACTTCACTAAGCTAAAGGAGCATGTTATAACCTAATGCAAAAAAAAGGTAAGAATCATGGTAAAACAATACAGGAGCTGATAGCCAGAATAGCCAGTTTAGGGAGGAACATAACTGATCTGATGGAGCTGAGACACACCACACAAGAACTTCACAATGCAATCACAAGTATCAGTAGCAGAATAGACCAAGTGGAGGAAAGAATCTCCAAGCTAGAAGATTATCTTTCTGAAATAAGACAGGCAGACAAGAATACAAAAGAAAAGAAAAGAAAAAGAATGAAAAGGAATGAACAAAACCTCCAAGAAATATGGGATTAAGTAAATAAACCAAACTTACAACTGGCTGGTACCTGAAAGAAACAGGGAGAATGAAATCACATTGGAAAACATACTTCAAGAGAACTTCCAGGAGAACTTCCCCAACCTAGCAAGACAGGACAGCATTCAAATTCAGGAAATGCACAGAACCCCAGTAAGATACTCCAGATGAACATCAACCTGAAGAAACATAATCATCAGATTCTCCAACGTTGAAATGAAAGAAAAACGTTAAGGGCAGCCAGAGAGAAAGTCAGGACACCTACAAAGGGAAACTCATCAAACTAACAGCAGATCTCTCAGCAGAAAACCTACAAGCCAGAAGAGACTGGGAGCCAATATTCAACGTTCTTAAAGAAAAAAATTTCTAACCCAGAAATTCATATCTGGCCAAACTAAGCTTCATAAGCAAAGGATAAATAAGGTTCTTTTCAGAGAAGCAAATGCTGAGGGAAGTCACCAGGCCTGCCTTGCAAGAGTTCCTGAAGAAAGCACTAAATATGGAAAGGAGAAGCCATTACCAGCCACTACAAAAACACACTAAAGTTCACAGACCAGTGACACTATGAAGCAACCACATAAACAAGTCTGCAAAATAACCAGCTAGCATCATGATGACAGAATGAAATTCAAACATAACAATATTAATCTTAAATTGTACATGAGCTAAGTGCCCCAATTAAAAGGCACAGGATGGCAAGATGGATAAAGAGCCAAGACCCACTGGTATGCAGTCTTCAAGAGACCCATCTCATATGCAAAGACACACATAGACTCAAAATAAGGCAATCAAGGAAAACTTACCAAGCAAATGGAAAATAGAAAAAAGCAGGGATTGCAATCCTAGTTTCTGACAAAATAGACTTTAAACCAACAAAGATCAAAAAAGACAAAGAAGGGCATTACGTAATGGTAAAGGGATCAATGCAACAAGAAGAGCTAATGATCCTAAATATATATGCACCCAATACAGGAGCACTCAGATTTGTAAAGCAAGTTCTTAGAGATCTACAAAGAGACTCAGACTCCCACACAATAATAGTGGAGACTTTAACAACCCATTGACAATATTAGATCACTGAGACAGAAAATTAACAAGGATATTCAGGACCTGAACTCAGCTCTGGATCAAGTGGACCTGGTAGATAGCTACAGAACTTTCCACTCAAATTCAACAGAATATACATTCTTTTGATAGCTACATGGCATGTACTCTAAAACTGATTACATAATTGGAAGTAAAACTTCTCAGCAAATACAAAAGAATGGAAATCATAACAAATAGTCTCTTAGACCAGAGCACAATCAAATTAGAACTCAAGATAGAGAAATATACTCAAAACCACACAGCTACATGAAAACTGAACAACCTGCTTCTGAATGACTCTTAGGTAAATAATGAAATTAAGGCAGAAATCAAGAAGTTCTTTGAAACTAATAAGAACAAAGAGACAACATACCAGAATCTCTGGGACATAGTTAAAGCAGTGTCAAGAGAGAAACATATAGGACCAAATTCCCCCATTAAAAAGCTAGGAAGATCCCAAGTTAACAACCTAACATCTCAACTAAAAGAACTAGAGGACCAAGAGCAAACAAATCCCAAAGCTAGCAGAAGACAAGAAATAATGAAGATCAGAGCTGAACCAAAGGAGATAGAGATATGAAAAAAACCCTTCAAAAAAAATCACCAAATCCAGGAGCTAGTATATTGAAAAACTTAATACAATAGATAGACTGCTAGCTAGCCTAATAAAGAAGAAAGGAGAGAAGGATCAAATAAACACAATCAGAAATGATACAGGAGATATCACCACTGACCCCACAGAAATACAAACAACCATCAGAGAATACTATAAAGACCTCTGCGTACATAAACTAGAAAATCTAGAAGAAATGGATAAAATCCTGGACATATACACTCTCCCAAGACTGAACCAGGAAGAAACTGAATCCCTGAATAGACCAATAATGAGTTCTGGAATTGAGACAGTAATAACTAGCCTACCAACCAAAAAAAGCCCAAGACCAGAAATATCCACAGCTAAATTCTACCACAAGTAGAAAGAAGAGCTGGCACCATTTCTACTGAAACTATTCCAAAAAAATTGAAAAGGAGGGACTCCTCCCTAACCCATTTATGAGGTCAGCATCATCCGGACACCAAAACCTGGTGGAGATACAACAAAAAAAGAAAATATCAGGCCAATATCCTTAATGAACATTGATGCAAAAAGCTTCAATAAAATACTGGCAAACTGAATCCAGTAGCACATCAAAAAGCTTACCCACCATGATCAAGTTGACTTCGTTCACAGGATGCAACAGTGGTTCAACATACACAAATCGATACATGTGATTCATCACATAAACAGAATTAAAGACATTATTACCTCAACAGACACAGACTAGGCCTTCAATAAAATTCAACACTCCTTCATGTTAAAAACTCTCAACAAACTAGGTTTTGAAGGAACATACCTCAAAATAATAAGAGCCATATATGACAAATCCATAGCCAATATCATATTGAATGAGCAAAAACTGGAATCATTTCCCTTGAAAACTGGCACAAGACAAGGATCCCTTCTTTCACCACTTCTATTCAACATAGTATTGGAAGTTCTGGCAAGGGCAATCAAGCAAGAGAAAGAAATAAAGGGTATTTAAATAGGAAGAGAGGAAGTCAAATTATCTTTGTTTGCAGATGACATGATCCTATATATGGAAAACCTCATCTTCTCAGCATGAAAGTTTCTTAAGCTATTAAGCAATTTCAGCAAATTCTCAGGATACAGAATCAATGTGCAAAAATCTCTAGCATTCCTACAGCCAACAACAGGCAATCAGAGAGCCAAACCGTCTATGAACTCCCATTCACAATTACTACAAAAAAAATAAAATACCTAGGAATACAGCTAATGAGGGAAGTAAAGAAACTTTTCAAGGAGAACTACAAACCACTGCTCAAAGAAATCAAAGCGGATACAAGCAAATAGAGAAACATTCCATGCTCATGGACAAGAAGAATCAATATTGTGAAAATGGCCATACTGCCCAGAGTAATTTATAGATTCAATGCTATTCCCACTAAACTACCATTGGCATTCTTCACAGAATCAGAAAAAAACTATTTTAAAATTTATATGGAACCAAATAGCAGAGACGATCCTAAGCAAAAAGAACAAAGTTGGAGGTATCATGCTACCCAACTTCAAGCTATACTACAAGGCTACAGTAACCAAAACAGCATGGGACTGGTACAAGAACAGATACATAGACCAAAGGAACAGAATAGAGAACTCAGAAATAAGACCATACACCTACAAACATCTGATCTTCCATAAATCTGACAAAAGTAAGCAATGGGGAAAGGACACCCTATTTAATAAATGGTGCTGGGAGAGCTGGCTAGCCATATGCAGAAAATTGAAACTGGACCCCTTCCTTACACCCTACACAAAAATTAACTCAAGATGGATTACAGACTTAAATTTAAAACCCAAAACTAAAAAAACCCTAGAAGAAAATCTAGGCAATACCCTTCAGGACGCAGGCACGGGCAAAGATTTCATGATGAAAACACCAAAAGCAATTGCAACACAAGCAAAAATTGACAAATGGCATCAAATTAAAATTAAAATAAAGAGCTTCTGTTCAGCAAAAGAAACTATCATGAGAGTAAACAGACAACCTACAGAATAGGAGAAAATTTTTGCAATCTATCTATCTGACAAAGGTCTAATATCCAGAGTCTACAAGGAACTTAAACACATTTACAAGAAAAAAACAAACAACCCCATTAAAAAGTGGGCAATGGACATGAATAGACACTTCTCAAAAGACAACATACATGTGGCCAACAAACATTATGAAAAAAAGCTCAACATCACTGATCATTAGAGAAATGTAAATCAAAACCACAATGAGATACCATCTCATGCCAGTCAGAATGGCAATTATTAAAAAGTCAAAAAACAACAGATGCTGGTGAGTAGAGAAAAAGGAACACTTTTACACTGTTGCTAGTGTAAATTAGTTCAACCATTGTGGAAGACGTTGTGGCAATTCCTCAAAGACCAGAAACACCATTTGACCTAGCAATCCCATTACTGGGTATATACCCAAATTAACGTAAATTATTATTTTATAAGGCTACATGCACAAATATGTTCATTGCAGCATTATTCACAATAGCAAAGACATGGAATCAACCTAAATGCCCATCAGTGATAGACTGGATAAAGAAAATGTGTCACATATATACTATGGAATACTACACAGCCATAAAAAGGAATGATATCATGTCTTTTGCAGAGACATGGATGGAGATGGAAGCCATTATCCTCAGCAAACTAACACAGGAACAGAAAACCAAACACCACATGTTCTCACTTATAAGTGGGAGCTGAATGATGACAACCCATAGACATATGGAGGGGAACACCACCATTGGGATCTGTTGGGGAGGTTGGGGAGGGAGAGCATTAGGAATAATAGTTAATGGATGCTGAGTTTAATACCTAGGTTCTGGGATAATTTGTACAGCAATCCACCATGTCACATGTTTACCTATATAACAAACCTGTACATCCTGCACAGGTACCCTTAAACTTACAAGTGGAAGAAAAAAACAACATAAGAATGGCCAACAGGTATATGAAAAGGTGTTCAACATCACTAATTATCAGGAAATGTAAATTAAAACCACTATATTATAGACAACAAATGTAGGTGAGGGTGTGCAGAAAGGGAATCCTAGTACACTATGGTGGTAATGCAGATTGGTACAGCCATTATGGAAACACTACTGAGATTTCTAAAGATATTAAAAATTGAATTACCATATTACCCAGAAACCTGTTCTCTGGGTATACACCCAAAGAAGAAATCATTACCTCATAAAGATATCTGCACTCCCATGTTCCTTGCAGACTGTTCATAATAGTTAAGATATGGAAACAGCCTAAAGGTCCGTTGATGAACCAATGCATAAGAAAAATGTGGTGTTTGTGTGTGTGTGTGTATATATGATATATATGTGGTATATAATATATATGATATATAATGTGGGGTGTGTGTGTATATATATCATATATATGCATCATAGTATACACACAGACACATGCACACACACACAATGGAATATTATGCAGTCTTATAAAAGAATGAGATGCTGCCATTTGCCACAACATGGCTGGACCTGGAGGACACTGCTAAGACACGAAATTAAATAAGCCAGTCACAGAAAGAAAAATATTGTATTGTATGTTCTCACTCATATGTGAAACCTTTTATTTAAAATCAAATATACAGAGATAGAGAATAAAATAGTAGCTATCAGAGGCAGGAAGGGTGGGAACAGGAGAAGAAATGGGGAGATGTAGGTCAAAGGATACACAGAAAAGCAGATATATAGTGTGAACAAGTCTAGAGACCTAATGTACAACATGAAGACTACAGTGAATAAAATTACTTTGGATTAGGGATTCTTGTTAAGTAAGTAGATTTAGCTGCTCTTGTCAAAAAAATAACTATGAGATGAGAGATATATTAATTTGCATCACTATGGTCACCATTTTATTAGCTATATGAATCACATAACATCATGCTGTAAACCTCAAATATGCATATAAAATTTATTTTTTAAAAAAGAACTAGGTTAAGTTAAAAGAGAAGAGCAAATTAAGGAAGTGTATTGATAATTTGAAAATGAATTCTGGGTACATTAAAAGATTCTGAAAGTTGGTAGGCTTGGGTTCTTAAGTATATAAAAAATCTAGTATTTTTCTATTTCCTTGTTGCAGATATGACACTAGGATGAATTACTTTTATAATACTCATGACTTTTTTTACGGATTCATAATGGAAATAAGATAAGGCAAGAGGAAAGGGCATATTACTATTAAGTACAAACTCTGCTACCCACTGTTAGGTATCTTAGAAATGTTGCCTTACTTAATTATCATAGAAACACGGTGAGATGATTGATTCTCACGTATACAATATTGATTAAGAAATTGAAGGTAAGAGAAGTTAAGTAATATACCCAACAGTACACAGCTAGTAAAAGTAGCAGTACTGTAATTCAAATCTGACTCTCTAACTCCAGTATGTTCCTGAAAAAACAAAAAAAAAAAAAAAAAAAAAAAACAAACAAACAAGGAGATAAAGAAAAAATAAGGAGCAAAGACTGAAGAAAGAAGTAACTAGGTAAGGGTGGGAAATGAGAAAAGGAATTAAGATATATGCTTGCAAGAAAACGATTATCTGAAACAAAATTAGCTAATTTGTGTGCAACAGAATAAAGGGAGAGGATGAAATGTACATTAGATTTAAGGGAATGTATAGTGTATTTCAGTTTCCTACTCATATAGATAACTTCAGTTCAAAAATGTTAATTATTATGTATTCACCTTAGGACACCAGATATTTCTATGTGAATGATGTCGCCATTGCACAAAGAATTCCATAAGTCTTTCAAAATTGCCTTCAGAGTTAAGTTTATGAACAAGAAAACAAGTCTCATTACTTGATCCCCACATCTTGTTTCTGACAAAAAGTGATATGATCCAACCTGATCATCTAGTTTATTCACCCAACAAGTAGAAAGCTTCAAATTGTTTATAGCTACTTATAACCTCTCTGCCCTATACCTACACTTTTTTAAAAATCCCAGTTTACCTTTATTCTATTACTAGTTTTATAATGAACTGGTCAATGTTTCTGAAACCCCATCTTTGTTATAAAAACTTAGAAAATTAATAAGAATGCTATAAAACTACATGCAGTTGGTATGAAAATTATTAATCATTATTTGATGGTATTCTTACCTTTGTAGCAATAATTTCACTTTCTCCCTTTCTATCTACCTCTCAGACTTCATCTACTTTTTGGCTGTGAGCTCTTTGTTGGTTTTTCTCATTCTGTCTTGCTCTCTACTGTTTCTTATTGCTTAATCTTGCTTTGTTGATGTGTATTATAAAAGAACTACTCTATAGTCTTCACATCCTAGAGATTTTTTTTCATATGGTAGTAACTAAGAAGATCAAGTTAAATCCTTCAAATGGAAGGAAAAGTGTCAAAATAGTATCTAGAGGGTGAATAAGTGGTTATGTTTGTAATGCTTTAATAGACTATCTTTATAGTCTACCTTTTTAGTGGATTTAAAAAAAAAAAAAAACACACACACACAAAGAATGTAAAGAAGACTAAATTGGCTCCTCTAGGCTTGCTACATGTCTTTGGTTGACAAGCAACCAGAGGTGGTGGCAAAGGAACAGAAAGGTAACTGGAAAGCTGATCTGACCCAAAGCAGAGAGAAGTATATTCCCCCACCATATAAAATTAGGCAGAAAAGTAAGTATCTGCTCATATCCACATGTCCCATTTTAGTCTGAGGTCTACCACTAAACATATTTACTGATTTCCAGAAGTTATTAACAATAATAATAATGTTCATTACATAGTAATCATGTGCTACCACTCCGCTGAGACCTTCTGCTATAATTTGGATGCTGTCCACTTAATCTCATGCTAAATTGAAATCCCCAGTGTTGGAGGTGAGGCCTGGTAGGAGGTGAATAGATCACGGGGGCAGATCCCTAATGGCTTGGTGCTGTCCTCACAACAGTGAGTGAGTTCTTGTGAGATCTAGTTGCTTAAAAGTGTATGGCACTGCCCCACCCCTGCTCCTGCTCTCACCATGTGAAACACCAACTCATCCTTTGCCTTCTGCCATAACTGTAAGCAGCCCAAGGCCTCACCAGAGGCCGAGCAGATGCTGGTGCCATGTTTCCTGTACAGCCTGCAAAACTGTGAGCCAATTAAACCTCTCTTCTTTATAAATTACCCAGTATCAGAAATTTCTTTATATCAATGCAAGAATGACCTAACACACCTGCTAAGATTGAGTGGTAAGCAGGATGAACATGAGTCCCCCTTTCCTGAAGAAGTTGATAATCTAATGAATGGAAAAGATATTAAAATAAGTATTAAAAGGATATTATAATTATAGTGAGTATTATGAAATCAAGTACAGGTTGCTTATAAAAGTAAATACAGGGAAACTGATGACTATGGAAAACTGATATTAAAGTTTAGACATGGAGGATAAACAGGAGTTAGGTTAAAAACCATTCCAGTAAAAGAAAGCATGATGCAAGACGATGCTGTACAGAGTAACAGTTTGGTGCATTCACAGAACAGAGAAGCCAATACAGCTTGACCGTGGTGAGTAAAGGGGGAGAATGGTCATGATAAGTCTGGAGAATTGGCGAGGCATCACATTATATGGGCTGTTGCAGGCCACACTAAGGATTTAGCATTTAATCAACAGGACAATAAGAAGCTATTAAAGGGTTTTAGGCAGGAAACTGACATATAGATTTGCAATCTTACACAATCTATGCTATGCAGAGAACAAAGCGGGATAAGAGTGTGTGTGTGTGTGTAGTAATTAAAGAAAAGGATACAGCCTAGGCAAGAGATTAATAGTGACTTGAATTAGGGAAGTGGCAGTGTTGATGGAGACAAAATGACATATTTGAGATATATTTAGAAGTAAGAATAAACAGGACTTTGTAATTGATTGCCTATGAGGTATAAGGTGAAGAAGATATCAGTGATAGTTTTCTGCTATGAGTAACTAGGGAGATAATGTATAATTAAGATGGGGAACAGTGGAGAAGGAGCTGGTCTGACAGCAAGAACCAAGGTTCTATTTTGTACATACTGAGTTTGAGATGACTGTCGGTAGACATACAATTGGATTCAGTTACACAGATGGACTATAGGCCTGGAGTTCAGTAGGAAAGCCTGGGCTGAAGGCATAAATGTGGGAATGCATAGACACACATAAATATTATTTGAAGTTCATGTGAGTAGTTACAAACAACTAAGAGTGTGGAATTAGAAAGAATGAAACTCAGATATACTCACTTGAATGTCAACATTTAAGAGTTGGGTAGAAGAGGTGAAAAGGGACTGAGAATGAGCAGTCTGCAAAGTAGGAAGAAAATCAGTGGAAATGATCACAGAAGCACAGAGCCCAGAGTGTTTAAGTAAGGTGGAAGTGGCCAAATATGATAGAAAGTCCTTAAAGATTAATTCACAAGATCAGCTTTAGTGAAAGACTATAAAAGATGCTGGATTGAAATTAGGTTAAAAAAATAGACAGTATATGGATAATCTTTATCATTCAAGAAATCTGACCATCAGATTATCAGTATGGATGATCTTTATCATTCAAGAAATCTGGATCACCCCTGCACTAAGATTCATTACCTCACTTAATCCTCAAAATTACCATTATCTTTATTTTATAGATGAGGACACTGAGGTTTACCCCAAGGTTATGGGACAAGCCTAATTTTCTCATCTCATCTAGATGAGCCCTAAAAGTCCTTCTACTTCCATGAAAAAATGAAAAACTATACCACTGTTTCTGTCCCACAGTCATAATAAATTTAGCATCTTTCACAAGAATAGAAGCAGCCTGTTGCATACCCTTCTTTGTTACACAAACCTGAAAATAAATCCATAACTTTTGTATTAATCATGTTAAAAACTGAATATACTAAAAAATAAGTTATCAACAATCCATACCACAATTGTGGGTCTCTTTTTTTTTTATACTTTAAGTTCTAGGGTACATATGCACAACGTGCGGGTTTGTTACATATGTATACATGTGCCATGTTGGTGTGCTGCACCCATTAACTCGTCATTTACATTAGGTATATCTCCTAATGCTATCCTTCCCCCCGACCCTCTCCCCACAATAGGACCCGGTGTGTGATGCTCCCCTTCCTGTGTCCAAGTGATCTCATTGTTCAATTCCCATCTATGAGTGAGAACATGCAGTATTTGGTTTTCTGTTCTTGTGACAGTTTGCTGAGAATGATGGTTTCCAGCTGCGTCCATGTCCCTACAAAGGACACGAACTCATCCTTTTTTCTGGCTGCATAGTATTCCATGATGTGTATGTGCCACATTTTCTTAATCCAGTCTGTCACTGATGGACATTTGGGTTGATTCCAAGTCTTTGCTATTGTGAATAGTGCCCCAATAAATATACGTGTGCATGTGTTTTTATAGCAGCATGACTCATAATCCTTTGGGTATATCCCCAGTAATGGATGGCTGGGTCAAATGGTATTTCTAGTTCTAGATCCTTGAGGAATCGCCACAGTTTTCCACAATGGTTGAACCACTTTACAGTCCCACCAACAGTGTAAAAGTGTTCCTATTTCTCCAGATCCTCTCCATCACCTGTTGTTTCCTGATTTTTTAATGATTGCCATTCTAACTGGTGTGAGATGGTATCTCATTGCGGTTTTGATATGCATTTTTCTGATGGCCAGTGATGATGAGCATTTTTTCATGTGTCTGTTGGCTGCATGAATGTCTTGAGAAATGTCTATTCCTATCTTTTGCCCACTTTTTGATGGAGTTGTTTATGTCTCTGCCAGTCTTTAGTATCAGGATGATATTGGCCTCATAAAATGAGTTAGGGAGGATTCCCTCTTTTTCTATTGATTGGAATAGTTTCTCTTTTCTTCATTAGTCTTGCTAGCAGTCTATCAATTTTGTTGATCTGTTCAAAAAACCAACTCCTGGATTCATTGATTTTTTGGAGAGTGTTTTGTGTCTCTATCTCCTGCAGTTCTGCTCTGATCTTAGTTATTTCTTCCCTTCTGCTAGCTTTTGAATGTGTTTGCTCTTGTTTCTCTAGTTCTCTTAATTGTGATGTTAGGGTGTCAATTTTAGATCTTTCCAGCTTTCTCTTGTGGGCATTTAGTGCTATAAATTTCCCTCTACACACTGCTTTAGATGTGTCCCAGAGATTCTGGTGTGTTGTACCTTTGTTCTCATTGGTTTCAAAGAATATCATTATTTCTGTCTTCATTTCGTTATGTACCCAGTAGTCATTCAGGAGCAGGTTGTTCAGTTTCCATGTAGTTGAGCGGTTTTGATTGAGTTTCTTAGTCCTCAGTTCTAGTTTGATTGCACTGTGGTCTGAGAGACAGTTTGTTATAATTTCTGTTCTTGTACATTTGCTGAGGAGTGCTTTACTTCCAACTATGTGGTCAATTTGGAATGAGTGTGATGTGGTGCTGAGAAGAATGTATATTCTGTTGATTTGGGGTGGAGAGTTCTGTAGACGTCTATTAGGTCCGCTTGGTGCAGAGCTGAGTTCAATTCCTGGATATCCTTGTTAACTTTCTGTCCTGTTGATCTGTCTAATGTTGACAGTGGGGTGTTGAAGTCTCCCGTTATGATTGTATGGGAGTCTGAGTCTCTTTGTAAGTCTCTAAGGACTTGCTTTATGAATCTGGGTGCTCCTGTATTGGGTGCATATATATTTAGGATAGTTAGCTCTTCCTGTGGAACTGATCCCTTTACCATTATGTAATGGCCTTCTTTGTCTCTTTTGATCTTTGATGGTTTAAAGTCTGTTTTATCAGAGACTAGGATTGCAACCCCTGCTTTCTTTTGTTCTCCATTTGCTTGGTA
>NC_037668.1:119297661-119309066 GCF_003255815.1 Theropithecus gelada
AAAATTCTTTTCTTTAAGAATGTTGAATATTGGCCCCCACTCTCTTCTGGCTTGGAGAGTTTCTGCCGAGAGATCTGCTGTTAGTCTGATGGGCTTCCCTTTGTGGGTAACCCGACTTTCTCTCTGGCTGCCCTTAACACTTTTTCCTTCATTTCAACTTTGGTGAATCTGACAATATGTGTCTTGGAGTTGCTCTTCTTGAGGAGTATCTTTGTGGCGTTCTCTGTATTTCCTGAAGTTGAATGTTGGCCTGCCTTACTAGGTTGAGGAAGTTCTCCTGGATGATATCCTGAAGAGTGTTTTCCAACTTGGTTACATTTTCCCCCTCACTTTCAGGCACACCAATCAGATGTAGATTTGATCTTTTCACATAATCCCATATTTCTTGGAGGCTTTGTTCATTTCTTTTTCTTCTTTTTTCTCTAGACTTCTCTTCTCACTTCGTTTCATTCATTTGATCTTCAATCATTGATACTCCTTCCAGTTGATCAAGTCGGTTACTGAAGCTTGTGCATTTGTTACGTATTTCTTGTGTCATGGTTTTTAACTCTCTCAGTTCGTTTATGGCCTTCTCTGCATTGATTATTCTAGTTATCCATTCTTCCATTCTTTTTTCAAGATTTTTAGTTTCTTTGTGCTGGGTATGTAGTTCCTCCTTTAGCTCTGAGAAGTTTGATCGACTGAAGCCGCCTTCTCTCAACTTATCAAAGTCATTCTCCGTCCAGCTTTGATCCGTTGCTGGCGATGAGCTGTGTTCCTTTGGAGGGGGAGATGCGCTCTGATTTTTTGAATTTCCAGCTTTTCTGCCCTGCTTTTTTCCCATCTTTGTAGTTTTAGCTGCCTTTGGTCTTTGATGACGGTGACGAACTGATGGGGTTTTGGTGTGGGTGTCCTTTCTGTTTGTTAGTTTTCCTTCTAACAGTCAGGACCCTCAGCTGTAGGTCTCTTGAAGATTGCTTGAAGTTCACTCCTGACCCAGTTTGCCTGGGTATCAGCAGCAGAGGCTGCAGAAGATAGAATATTGCTGAACAGCAAGTGTTGCTGTCTGATTCTTGCTCTGGAAGCTTTGTCTCAGGGGTGTACCCCGCCGTGTGAGGTGTGAGGTATTGGTCTGCACCTAGTGGGGGATGTCTCCCAGTTAGGCTCCTCAGGGGTCAGGGACCTACTTGAGCAGGCAGTCTGTCCATTCTCAGATCTCAACCTCCATGCTGGGAGATCTACTGCTCTCTTCAAAGCTGTCAGACAGGGTCATTTATCTCTCCCGAGGTTTCTGTTGCTTTTTGTTTAGCTATGCCCTATTCCCAGAGATGGAGTCTACAGAGATAGGCAGGCCCCCTTGAGCTGAGGTGGGCTCCACCCAGTTCGAGCTTCCCAGAGGCTTTGTTTACCTACTTAAGCCTCAGCAATGGTGGGCGCCCCTCCCCCAGCCTCACTGCTGCCCTGCAGTTAGATCTCAGACTGCTCTGCTAGCAATGAGGGAGGCTCCGTGGGCATGGGACCCTCCCGTCCAGGTGTGGGATATAATCTCCTGGTGTGCTGTTTGCTAAGACCCCTGGTAAAGCGCAGTATTAGGGTGGGAGTTACCCAATTTTCCAGGTGTTGTGTGTCTCAGTGTCCCTTGGCTAGGAAAAGGGATTCCCTTCCCCCTTGTGCTTCCCAGGTGAGGCGATGGCTCCCCCTGCTTCAGCTCTCGCTGGTTGGGCTGCACCAGCTGACCAGCACTGATTGTCTGGCACTCCCCAGTAAGATGAACCCAGTACCTCAGTTGAAAATGTAGAAATCACCCATTCTCTGTGTCGCTCGCGCTGGGAGCTGGAGGCTGGAGCTGCTCCTATTTGGTCATCTTGCTCTGGGGCTGTTTGTTTGTTTTTGAGATGGAGTCTCGCTCTGTCGCCCAGGCTGGAGTGCAGTGGTGGGATCTCCGCTCACTGCAAACTCCGCCTCCCGAGTTCATGCCATTCTCCTGCCTCAGCCTCCAGAGTAGCTGGGACTACAGGTGCCCGCCACTACACCCAGCTAATTTTTTTATTTTTCGTAGAGATGGGGTTTCACCGTGTTAGCCAGGATGGTCTTGATCTCCTGACCTCATGATCCGCCTGCCTTGGCCTCCCAAAGTCCTGGGATTACAGGCGTGCGCCATTGCGCCCAGCCTATCATGCTGTTTCATTTGTCAAGCAGATCTAGAAGAAAATCATTCCTGGCTAAGCGGGATTGCTTACACCTGTAATCTCAGCACTTTGGGAAGCCAAGGAAGGCAGATCACTTGAGGTCAGGAATTCAAGACGACCCTGGCCAACATAGCAAAACCCTGTCCCCACTACAAATACAAAACTTAGCCAGGAGTGGTGTCTCGCACCTGTAACCCCAGTTACTTGGGTGGCTGAGGCAGGAGAATCACTTGAACCTGTGAAATAGAAGTTGCAGTGAGCTGAGATTTCACTACCGCACTCAAATACAAACAAATCCACCTATGAAAATCACATGTATTCATTTACCAAATATTTTCTGAGCTCCTATAATGTGCTAGACACTGAGTGTGGCAGTGCAAACATAAAGATCTAGTAAATCCCAGCTGTCCCAATCTAGTGATCACAACCTAGTGAAAGGTAGAAAAATAAATAAGTTAAATAAAATACATCATCAAAGGCTTTGGACTGTATACAGTTGAAATACGGAAATTCTTTGAAAACACTTCTAAATTTTGCCGCTTACAATAACATTAAGGAGTCAAATATTTCAGAATTTTAAAAACTGGTTACTTTTAATTTTAAAATTAAGTTATATTAATATTCATTCTGACAACGTTTAATGATGAGGTTTTAACATTTGCTATTTGGCATCTTAAGAAAAGAATTATCATAAATTATTCTAGTCTCCAGTCACATTCCATATTCTGAAAAGAACTTGCAAAGTTCCTATAGGGAAATAAGAGATTAAATAAGGGTTATATTTGAGTGCTAAATATGATGGAAGAGATGCAAGTACGTAATGGCAAGTAAATCAGAACTCTACTTCTGGTCTATCTTTTCCAGAGTAGTGCTTTTTCTTATTTACCTTGACAAGGCCACTTGATTTTTATCTCTTCTTCAATGTACAGAATTTCACTCAACTATTTTATTAAGCATTGATTGTACTTCATTAGCTGATGTGTTTCTGGTTACCTAATACTAAATCTCTTTGTTTTTGATAATTGAATTGTGTTAGGTGGTGGGTTTAATTGTAATTATCAACATACTGGCTTGACAGGAAGAACTTAAATCATCCTTCCCCTATAAGAAAGTTCAAAAATATAAATAGATATGAAGAATAAACTGTGCCCTCTCCAAGGTGAGGGTCTATTGACAGATTGGGAGATATCTGTATTTACATGGTATTCTTCTTACAATATATCAACTACAGTCATTGAACACTATATACAGAATACATTAATAGATTTAGAAAGCTGTGGGAAGTTGTAAATAAAGAAGAAAATGAGTTCCTACAATTGAGACTGTTATAATCTATTAGAAGATATAAGATGGTTAAGAACATTATCTGAGAACACAAGTACACAGTTATTTAAACAACTGGATTTTTATAAAGATATATAAGAACTGATGGATTGCTGTAGTGATCCTGTTTAAACTTAGATCATATTACTTCTCTGATCAAATTCCTCCTTTCTCTCAAAGTATATGGCTATAAGGCTCTACATGATCTTGTCTTCCCACTGCCACTCCCTCCCCGCATCAGCCCCTGCGTTTATCTCTCTGACTTCATGTCCTACTACTCTTTCCCCCTGACTCATCTCCTCTAGCTATACTGAACTCTGCTGTTCTTCAAAACCATCAGCCATGTTCCTGCCATGAGGCCTTCCCCTGCCTAGACTGTTCCTCCCTCCATATTTCCTTGGCTCTTTTCCCTCCATTAAGTGCTTACATCTGACCTTCTCAAGGTCTACCCTAAGTACTGTTTAATTCTACACCCTGAGCCACGAATCCCAGCAGTCCCAATTTAACCCCCGTACCCTGCTCTACTTTTTTCTTTTTCCGTAATAGTCACCACTTTCTAAAAAACTCTATGACTTATTTATATGTTATTACAGTTGTTGAGATCTAGCTTCTTCCCCACCCTCATCCCAAGAATGATATCTCCTCAAAAGCAAGGATTCATTGTCTGTTTTCTTCAGTGACATATCCCAAATACCAAGAACAGTGCCTGACACACAGTAAGTACTCAGTTAATATAGGTTTGCAATTATTACATCAAGCAGTTAATTTATAAATCCTCATTTTACTTTCTGGTGTGCAAAGTGTCATATCTGTGCCAAAACAAAAACATAATTTTGAATTTGAAAATCTATCAGCTTTAGAAGGAATCTCATTTTTCCTTCAAAACATGTCTCTTTCTATCAAATATTTATTTGTAACAAGCCCACAAGTGGGCCATTATGTTCGTTTTCTCTCATTAGATAGTTCCATATCAATTTATAGAATCAGTGTTTCAGCTCATAGGAAAACTCAACTGCTAACGTCATTTATCATCACTATCAACAACTGAAATCAATTTTTTGCCATACATTCAATAAACTCTCAGCAGTGTCACTGAAATTATGGGGAAAATGTCTGCAGAACTGAAAATGACAAGACTACTGTGGTAGGATCAATCTGAGAAAACTTCTATTACCCTGAGGATTCAAATGTAGTAAAATATTTAGAGAGAATAAGAAATTAAGGTGTGTCCAAGTAATCTGCAAACTCTCAAATTATCACAAATAGCATTCAGTCTTCCACTTTAAATACATACTTGGAAACAAGGTATAGGACAGTGAGTTTTATACAAAATGAATTTTTTGGACAATAAATCAGTGGACACACGTGTAAGCAGCAGTCCTAACTAATAAAGACCCCTAAACAACAGAACCACTTCAGCTGTGCTAATATAGCATAAAGATCCTCAAAGCTCTTTAAAAGTCAGTGTCATATTATGGAAAGGCTTTCCAGTAAGGGATAAGAAGAATCAGCCATTGTACAGATAATTAAACATCTTCAACAGGTTACTGCTAATGTATTTCCCATGTTTCCATCCTATTTTGATCACCAGAGGAAAGAAAGTGTGGCAGCATTGAGACACCATGCTGAATAAAGTGCTAAACACTGGCTCTGTTTATAGTTACTATATCAACATGTATAACCCTCTTATTGATCCCTCTCCCTCATTTTTACTATCTGCATTGGAGGCGATTTTTCATGAGAAGTCAGGCAAATATTTTCTAACCATTCTTCAGAATTATCTCAGATGATCCCTTGCGTACCCAGGATTAGAGTTATTGTTGCCAGATTTCTCTAGCGCAGCTGTGCAATATCTGGAATTCAGTTTTCATTTTGTCAACTAGACTATAACTTCTGTAGATGCTAGAACACTCCCAAGCATTGAGTCACTAATTATATATTCCTAAAGCATAGTTTTAATGATGATATTTGACCTGCTCAAAAATATTACATGGTTTCTCCTTATTACAGAGATTGTAAGTATTTTCACTACAAAAAATAAGTAACTATGAAAGGTGATAGATACATTAATTAGCCTGCTTGTGGTAATTATTTTTGCAATGTTTACATACAAAAAAATTATGTTGTACTCCTTAAATATATACCATTTTTATTTGTCAATTATACCTCAACAAAGCTGGGGGAAAAATAAAAAATAAAAATAAAATAAAATAAACTTTTGACCTTGGTATTCATGACATTATATGATATGATCCTAAGATAACTAGCTAACATTTCTTATTACTTCTTTAATCATATCTTTCCCTTCAGTCAAACTGGAAAGCTTATTCTTTCCAAATGTATTTCATACTTTTTTACCTTCACCTTTGCTTATGTCTATACTTTTGCCAGAACAATTTCCTTACTTTACCTGCCTTACTTTATTTGCCTTTCAATGTATTTGGAAATAGGCAGGTAAGTAAGTCATGATCCTTGCCTTCAAATAATTCATAGATCATGGGGAAATAGTCACGTAAACTGTTGGTGAATTAAAACAGAATAAATGCACTATTATAGGCATACAAAGGGTATTAAAGAAGCAAAGACAATGTTACCTCCAGAACACACAAATGTACTCAAAATATTTATGCTGGAAATGCCCAGACATGAAACTTGGATCCTATGTATAAACTCCAAATTAGATTTTCAAAAATACTACATCTGTGGAAATGTCCCCAATCCATACAATATCCCATTCTCATCCATTTCCCCTGCCCAGTTCAACCCAATTTGGCTGCTCTTTCTCAAAGGATGAGAAGTAATCTGTACCTATTTATAAGTAAATATGCTCAGAGTTCTGCCAATAATACAAATCTGACTTCTGTACTGAACTTGTCATAAACTGATAACAAACAGTTCACAAATTGGCACCAGTCTGCAGTCACACCTTGAGTAGCACTATCACACACATACTTCTTTTTTTTTTTTTTTTTTTTTTTGAGATGGAGTCTCACTCTTTTGCCAGGCTGGAATGCAGTGGCACAATCTCAGGTCACTGCAACCTCCGCCTCCCAGGTTCAAGCAATTCTCCTGCCTCAGCCTCCTGAGTAGCTGGGATTACAGGCACACACCACCACGCCCAGCTAATTTTTTATATTTTTAGTAGAGACGAGGTTTCACCATGTTGATCAGACTGGTCTCGAACTCCTGAACTCGTGATCTGCCTGCCTCGGCCTCCCAAAGTACTGGAATTACAGGCGTTAACGACTGCACCTGGCCACATGTACCTCTTACATTACCAAAAAGATTAACTTTTCCCTCTTTTTCTCCATCAACCAAAATAAACAGAAACACAATTAAACAAAATGTTTTAAAATTATGATTTAATAAATATAAAGCAGCTATTGTAAATAACTTAAAGGATACGAATTTCTGTGACAGCCTTCAAGGAACCTAAACCATTTTCTGTTACCTCTGAAAAAAAATCCTACATATTTACATAAACATTAAAAAAAAATGTAATGGTCAGAAGCTAGGACCTGAAATGAATTTTTAACCTTTCCATAAAAACTGTTTTAATAAAACTAACACAACTTTTTATTGAGAGCAAAGTTAAAAATATTTTTAGCACACAGGATAAAATATTTTAACACACAGCCCAGCTTAGAAAATAATGCAACATAATAAAAAATGCAGAAATTGCACAGAGAGATAATCTACTCAAATTTACTGTATTTTTACATTTTCCCATATGCTGAGAAATGCAGATTAGTCTGTACTCATAAAACGAACTGAAAAAGCAAGAAATTACTTTGAATATCATGAGGCTGGAAAGCAACTGGAAAAGATGGTCTTTGAACATGCCTTCTCCGATTTCAGAAGCAGAAAAAGCATTATCTGCTGTAAACACATTTGCAGAATATTGAAATTTCTGCCTACTATTGCTATAGTTCCTTAATTTCCCTTTGTTCATTTCTATTTGTACAATTTTCACTGAGCCAATGTGAGAGTCCAATTCACTTTCATTAGAATAAGCACTCCCATATATACTGTCAGATATTTTAAATAATCTGCAAAAAAAAGACCCACATATTTCCTCACTTGTAACACTTGCTTGGAATATGAAAAACTAGCATAAAATTAGCCCCTTTAAAAACATTCATAGATTATGGTTTACTCAAAAAAGCTAAACATTCTCCTAAAATATAACTTGCTAAGTTTACCACCGAAGTATGTCTACTTTCCTAAAACTCAGAGAAATCCATTTGTGGTAGTCAGCCTCCAAAAACGGCCCCAATGATCCTTGCCTGCTCCTCATCCCTTTGCAGTCTCCTACAAATTGAATCGCGGAATCAGGACTGGCCTGTCTAACTAGCAGAGTACTGCGGAAGTGCAAATGTTTGACTTACAAGGCTAGGTAATGAAACACATTGCCCCTTTCCCCATTGTCTCTTAGATCTCTCACTCTGTGGAGAGTTAGTCACAATACAAAGAGAGCACTCAAGCAACCCTATGAAGAGGCCAGGTGGAGGGGTACTGAGGTCTCCTGTCAACAACCAGCACTGACTCTTCAGTCAAGGACAGCAAGCCACCTTGAAGAGAGACCTGATAGCTCCTGTCAAGCTTTCAGATGACTGCAGCATGTCTAACATTTTGATTGTGGCCTTCTTGTGAGAGGCCCCCAATATCTTTACGCATTCTCACAAGAGAGCCTAAGCCAGGACTACTAGCTAAGTTGTTCCTAAATTCCTAGCCTGTAGAAAATGTGAGACATAATAATGTTTACTGTTGTTTTAAACTACTAAATTTCGGGATAATTTTACTATACACCAACAGATAACTAATATTCCATTTAAAGTCAGTAAAGTGCTTAAGAGAGAGAAAAAGTCACTAGATATAGTCACAGTAAATAGTAAATTTTGTAACACCTAATAGCAGTTAAATTTAACTGAAGTGATTCAAGCTACTCAATTACATTAACATATTAAATTTATAGGAATAAATTAACAGACTTGTAATGAATTAAAAGTTGTCAGCAACTGCATTTCACACCACAGAAGCTACCAGATAAGACAGTTTTCCTAGCCAGTCAAATCAGCACTGTGTACCCCCCAAAAAAGGAAAAGATGTAAACAAAAAAGGAAAAGATGTACCCCCCAAAAAAGGAAAAGATTTAATCAGCAGATTAAATCGTCTCAAACTCTATATCCAACAACCACTTCAGGGTAAGAACTACTTCTATGCAAAGTTCTAAAAACAAGGAAACACTTTATCTTTATGACTGTACTGTATTATATTTGATCAAAAGACAATCTATCAAAGTAACTTGTTCACAATATCCCTAAGGGATGAAGTAACCATTAAGGTTCCTAATAAAACACTCACATCTTATAGAATAAGTAATGGAGACAACTTATCCATTCAGGGCTGAAGATCAAGTTTAATTAGCAATGGCCAGTGATTTCATCAATCTTGTCTATGAAATGGAACCTCCATTAAAACGCCTAAACAACAGGGTTCTGAGAGCTTCTGGAATGGTGAACACATCAAGCTGCTGACAGAGTGGCATGCTCAGAGAAGTTATGGGAACTCTGCACCCCCTTCCTCATATTTTGCTGTATGTATCTCTTTCATTTGGAGTTGTACCCTTTATAATAAGCTGGTAAATGTAAGTAAAGTGTTTCCCTTAGGTCTCTGAGTCATTCTAGCAAATTATTAAACCTAATAGGGGGTCATGGAAGGCTCAAATTTGTAGTCAGCCAGACAGAAATGTGGGTAGCCTGGGAATCTCATTTTCAGCTGGAATTCAAAGTGGGGTCAGTCTTATAGAACTGAGCCTTCAACCTGTGGAGTCTGACGCTAATTCCAGGAGTTAAGCGTCAACTTGGTTAGATGCCAAGTTGGTGTCAGAGAATCAGTTGGTGTCAGTCAACACCCAGTCTTTACATTTATGGTCAGCTGATTTCCAATGACAGTGCCATAACATTCAGTAGGGAAAGAACAGTCTTTTCAACAAATGAGGCTAGAACAACTGAATACCTACATGCAAAAACAATGAAGATGGACTCCTACTTCACACAAATATTTAAAATATTAAATGACAGATCACAGATGTAAATGTAAGAGCTAAAAACTCTGAAACCCTTAGAAGAAAACTTAAGAGTAAATCTTCATGACCTTGGATCAGGCAATAGTTTCTTAGATATGACACCAAAAACATAAGCCACCAAAGTAATGCCAAATAAGTATTACATCAAAACAAAAGCATAAGCATAAAAGAAAAATTAGATAAACTGGACTCTATCAAAATTTAAAACTTATGCTGCAAAGAACACCATCAAAAAACTGAAAACCCACAGAATAGGGGGAAATATCTGCAAATCATACAGATGATAAGAGACTTTGATTGAGAATAAAGAACTCTTAAAACTCAACAATTAAAAGACAAATAGCCCAATTAAAATATAGACAAAGGACCTGAATAAGACATTACTCCAAAGAAGACATACAAATGGCTGATAATCACATGAAAAGATTCTTAACATTATTGCTATAGACTGGATATTAATGTCCCTCCCTCCAAATTCATTTGTTGAGGCCCTAATCCCCAACATTTTTTTTGTTTTGTTTTTTGTTTTTTGTTTTTTTGGGATGGAGTCTTGCTCTGTCACCCATGCTGGAGTGCAGTGGCGGGCGTGATCTCGGCTCACTGTAACCTCCGCCTCCCGGGAAGCGATTCTCCTGCCTCAGCCTCTTGAGTAGCTGGGATTACAGGTGCTTGCCACCACACCCGGCTAATTTTTGTATTTTTAGTAGAGACGGGGTTTCACCATGTTGGTGAGGCTGGTCTCAAACTCCTGACCTTATGATCTGCCTGCCTCAGCCTCCCAATGTTATGGTATTTGGAGGTGGGGCCTTTGGAAGGTCAATGGGTTTAGATGAGGTCATGAGGGTACTTCCCCATGATGGAATTAATGCCCTTATAATAAGAGGATGAAACATGAGTTCTCTCTGTTTATACACACACCAAAGAAAAACCATTGGAGAACATAACTAGGAAGAGGGTCCTCATCAATAACCCAACCATGCTGGCACTCTGATTTCTGACTTCCAGCCTCCAGAATCATGAGAAACAAATGTTTATTATTTACACCACCCAATCTATAGTATTTCATTGTAGCAGCCCAAAATAACTAAGACAATTAGTCATTACGAAAATGCACATCAACACCACAATGAGATACCTCTTCACACACCTCGTAGGATGGCTATAATACAAAAGACAGACAATAACAAGTGCTGGCCAGAATGTGGAGAAACTGGAACCCTCGAATATTACTGAATGGGACTGTAAAGTGATGCAGCCACTTTGGAAAACAATTTGGCAGTTCCTCAGAAAAGTTAAATATAAAGTTACCATATGACCCAGCAATTCTATTCTGGGTTTATATCCAAAGAATTGAAAACACACATTCACGCAAAAACTTGCATGCATTTTCATAGCAATATTATTCACAATATAGAAAAAGAGAAAACAACCCAAATGTCCATCAACTGATAAGTGAATAAACAAAATGTGATATATCTATTTAATGGACTATTATTTAGCCAGAAGAAACCTGAAATACTGGCCGGGTGCGGTGGCTCACGTTTGTAATCCCAACACTTTGGGAGGCCAAGGCAGACAGATCACAAGGTCAAGAAATGAAGACCATCCTGGCAAACATCGTGAAACACTGTATCTACTAAAAATACAAAAATTAGCTGGGTGCAGTGACACACGCCTTTAGTTCTAGCTACTGGGGAGGCTTAGGCAGGAGAATTGCCTGAACCTGGGAGGCAGAGGCTGCAGCGAACCAAGATTGCACCACTGCACTCCAGCCTGGGTGACAGAGCGAGACTCCATCTCAAAAAAAAAAAAAAAAAAAAAAAGAA